>NC_090649.1:477650932-477915932 GCF_040937935.1 Hyperolius riggenbachi
CAACATGAGTCAATCTGATAGGTTGGCTCTTAAGAGATTGCAGGAAAATCCGAACATCACTATAAGGGCGGCTGACAAAGGGGGTGTGGTGGTGTTTCTAGATACTTGCTATTATAAGGATGAAATTTCCTCCCAATTGAATCAGCCTGATGTTTACAAGAGACTTACCGGTGATCCTATTCACCATATACGTAGAAGAATATAGATTGCTCTGGATCAGGCTTATTCTAGAAACATCATAGATGAGGATTTGTGTAGATCTTTGTTCTGTGACCACCCCGCAACCCCCCAGTTCTATACGTTACCGAAGATCCATAAGAACCTACTCCGGCCACCGGGGAGACCCATTGTGGCCGGGGTGGGTTCGGTCTTTGTCCCTTTGGCTACATTTTTGGATAAGTTGTTACAACCTTTTGTTGTATTACTGGATTCATATCTAAAGGATACAACTATGTTCCTTGATAAGCTGAATGCGTTGAATGTTGGATCTTCTGACCATTTATTTAGTCACTCTTGATGTAGAAAGCCTCTACACCTCCATCCCACATGATGGGGGTGTGAAGCTGTAGATTGGTTCTTACTTACTCAATCGGATCTCTCTGAGGGGCAGAGAAATTTTGCTATTTCTTTACTCAGGATCATACTGGAGGAAAATTACTTTGTCTTTGAGGGCGTATACGATCAGCAATGCAGGGGGATCGCCATGGGGTCTAATGTGGCCCCCTCCTAAGCAAACCTTTTTATGGGCCTCCATGAGGAGGTTCTCAGGTAGCAGCTACCCTAGGCCTGGACCTTTATGGCCTTTCCAGGAATCTGTCCCTGTCGGGAAGGGCAGGTTAAAGTAAGATGCTATGAACAGGGCTGTGGAGTTGGAGTTGGAGTCGAGGAGTCGGAGCAATTTTGGGTACCTGGAGTTGGAGTCGGAGTTGGTGGTTTCATAAACTGAGGAGTCGAAGTCAAGAGTCGGATGATTTTTGTATCAAATCCACAAACCTAGTAAGAATTAGACTAAGTAGTCGGAGTCTAGGAGTCGGAGCCATTTTGGGTACCTGGAGTCAGAGTCGGTGGTTTCATAAACTGAGGGGTGGGAGAATTTTTGTACCGACTCCACAGCCCTGGCCAGTAAGGGCCTGTGCATAATAGTGCCAGTGCAATGCATTAGCCATTGTATAATAATACAATAATACAATAACATTTGTAAAGCGCTTTTCTCCCATAGGACTCAAAGCGCATAGCTGTGTCTCAGATTAATACAGGGTTTCAGGCTGGGTTGTGTTACAGAGGAGATAGTCATATGTTCATGAATGCCAGACTGAAAAGGTAGGTTTTCAGTTTAGACTTAAATGCTTCCAGGGATGGGGCTGTCCTGATTGGGTGTGGCAGGGAGTTCCAAAGTGTAGGGGCAGCATGACAAAAGGCTCTGTCTCCAAAGGTTTTGAGGTGGACTCTGGGGGTGACCAAGGTGTTACGTCCTTTTGATCTAAGATTGTGGGGGGTGTGATGTAGTTGCAACAAGTCCTTCAGGTATCCAGGGCCCAGATTGTGCAAGGATTTGAATGTCAGTAAGCCAATCTTAAACAGAATTCTCCATTTTATCGGTAGCCAGTGGAGTGAGCTCAGGGTTGGTGTTATGTGGCAATGGCGGGGTTGGCTCGTTAACAGCCTTGCGGCGGTATTCTGTACTAATTGCAGGCGGCGTAAGTCTTTCTTATGCAGGCTTGTGTAGAGGACGTTGCAGTAGTCTAACCTTGATGTGACGAAGGCATGAACTAGGGTTGGAAGATCCTCTGAAGGAATTAGGTGTTTAATCCTTGCAATATTCCTTAGGTGAAAGAAGGAATGTTTCACAACAGCTGAGATTTGATTCCTGAAGCTTAATTTCCCATCAATCAGTACTCCCAGGCTGCGCACACAGTCTGAGTTGTTCAGGTCTGAGCTCCCTATCCTTAGCGGTGTTGGTTGAGACTGGAGCTGCTTTGCTGTTGAGCCCTGGCCCTCGATAACAAGAACCTCAGTTTTGTCAGCATTAAGTTTTAGCCAATTATTATTCATCCACTCCTGAAGCTCAGCTAAGCATGCGTTTATTTGTGGAGTAGGGTCTGTGACATCAGGTTTGAATTACAAATGTCATCAGCATAGCAATGATATGTCAGGCCATGTTTTTGTATGATTTCTCCAAGTGGCAGCATGTATATGGTGAACAGTAAAGGGGATAATATTGCGCCCTGAGGTACACCGTATTTTAGTGGTACAGGGTTGGAGAGGAAGGGCCCTAAGGCTACCCTTTGTGTTCTGCCAGCCAGGAAGGAGTTGAACCACCGGAGAACAATGCCATCTATGCCACAGTACTCTTGTAGCCTGTTGAGTAAGATTTCATGATCGACTGTGTCAAAAGCCGCTGAGAGGTCGAGCAAAATCAGGATGGAACATTGACCCTTGTCTCTTGCAATGAGCAGATCATTGCAAATCTGGGTGAGGGCTGTTTCACAGCTGTTTCACAGCTGTGATATTTCCTGAAACCAGATTGAAGAGGGTCAAGGATAATACATTTCATTTCTATATGAAGTTGTTTTTATTGAGGTAAGTCACCTCCATTTTCCACTTTTAGTTGTTTTTAATCTAATTTCATAAACATCTTTATCCCCACTTTGTCAGGAAGGGGTTCGTCATTATGGCCTACAATGGCCATTGTCCCACCAGCCCTGCGGGTATATTCACTAAACTCCGGTAAACTTAACATGTTCAGAAAAATTACATAACCGGTTAAGCTTACCATTAGATGTTATGTCCCATTGGAGATGGAAACTGTAAGAAACTATACGTTGGTTGCTATGGGCAACAACACAACACCTTTGTTCGGCACCAGCAACTCCTTAGAGCTGCAACTCACAGGAAGTGTGAGAACTCGACTCTCATCACAGCAACAGCATAGGAGATAGAACTTCTAAGACCTCCTCAGAATTTAGGACTTTATTCAGCCAACAGATAAAACAGTACGGTTCGTTACATCTTTAGCCAAGCAGATTATTCTGTAGTAAGTCTTTTGCGTTGCAAGCTGGGCCCCCAGGCTGTGAGGGTCATCAAGGGTATGTAAGGGAAAGGGTGTGACCTTTGGGGGGCCCCATCAAAGCTTTGCTGGGGACCCAATGATTTGTAGTTAGCCCCTGGATCCAGATGCCTAAATTATATCTAGATCATACATGCCAAACTCTGGCCTGCAGAGCCATCAAGTTTGGCCCTCAATTGATTTCCTCACTTTGCATTATGTTTGGCCAACTCTAGACCATCAGGGAAGCCATATTGAAGGTGAAGCTCTAGATCACCAGGGAAGCCATATGAGGGAGGGGGGGGGGGGGGGGGGGGAAGCACTAGACACCAGGGAATTGTTTAGGGGTGGGAGAAGGGCCTCTGGAAACCAGGAAACTGAACAGGGGAGAAAGGGGGCCACTAGACACCAGAGAACTGTATAGGGGAGAGAGGACCACTAGACACCAGGGAACTGAATAGGGGAGAGAGGAGGCATTAGGCACCAGCAAACTGTATGGTGGTGGTTGGGGGGGGGGGGGTGCACTTTACACCAGGGAACTTTATAAGGAAGAGATGTGGCTACTAGACATTGAGGTTGACCCACGACTTGACCATTTTTGGCCCACTTTGTATTTGAGTTTGACACTCCAGATCTAGATCCACCACTGGTAATTGGAGCTATCATACTACAATCACACAGGTGATTAAGACCATTGTAATATATATATCTCACACTTTTTAGATTCTTTTTTTCTATTGTTATGTTTTTATTAAGTATCAAGTTGTGACTCCAACAGTCATCTCTTTCGTCTATTGTCATCTTAATGCACAGAGATATAGCAAAGCGTAAAGCAGCAAAGAGCGGTGTTTTACTCCTTGCCGTCGGTAATTGGGATCGGAGCATTAGTCTGACCATAAAGACACAGCTTCCTGTCAAGTCCATTATCTCCGTTCCACAAAGCTGCAAGGTGGCCTCATCAAACACGAGTTAACAACCGCGACATCTGTCTTATGTAGGAGTTAATAATTAGATGACATAGGAATCATTATTGTACTACAAGCAGAATCCCACTACACTTTTCTTTCAAAAATAAACGTAAGACATGGAGGACTTCAGTGTTATTTCTTTTATTTTATTTTAAAGTTATGTGAGTTAAATATTATAAATGATCAAACCAAACGGTCTTCTATTCTTCCATGTTGAAAAAGAAAGAAAAAACTCGGCCTTTGTACATCTTATGATTAGCTTGGTTGGAGAGGCCACCATCTGAAAGGTGAGAGGATTCTGGTAACCACCTGAGCCGATATTTAAAGATCTCTGATATCAGTTGTGATGACTTCTTAAGGCTCTTTCCCCACACTTACTGTTCAACAGGTCCACCAATTAAAGAGGAGAAGCCTTTGATGGCCCCCCAGTAGAATGGACAGTGCAGGGCCTACGTTGAGGCCATGTGTAAGGATTCAAAGAGGACATGGCACACAAAAAGCCGCCGTCTCAATTCTAAACATTTCCAGCCGTGGCCCTGACCCACTGTTTAACTTTAAAGGACCTTCTGTTGCCGGCAACGTGCAAAAAACACGAGTCCCTTGATTTTATTTTTACATTTGTTTCAGAGGCCTGTCGGATGAAAGCGTCAAGAGAGGAGGTGGCAAGACACACGGATGCATCTTAAAGCGGCTTGCATCTTCCAGGGCACGACCCGCCAAAGGCGGGGACCGGCTTTGCAACCCATCGTGTCCTCGTCGTTGATAATAGTCCCTATTGTGTCCGGCCACAAAATACTGGAGCACAACAGGGCTCTGAAATCACACAATTACGTTCGTCAGATGTGATGACAAGCGGGAAATCAATGTTCAATTTGCGGGTAATAATACGCTCCCTAGAGTTCATTGTTGCTCCAATAATATTATATTTTTTTAATCTGTCTTTCACCTTCTTTCCTGAAAGCTTTTCCAAGCTGAAATTCAATCGCTGAATGGCTTGATTGGAGGAGGGAAATGGCATACAACGTTATTGGAGTCTAATGGTGTTTTTTTGGTTATTTTTTGTCATTACTTCAATATAAATTATCAGACGAAGTAGAGATAGGGTTTCCTAATGGACAAGGAGGACCCATCCAGGACGAAAGGGGCAGATTTGAAACTATTACCATTGTTTTTAGAGATTTCTCCGCGGCGATCTAATCTTTCTAAAATGCCTAAATAATGTGCTTATTGGTTTACACATTATACTTAAGTTCCTCCAGCACATCTTATTTTCACGGCAAAGTGAAGTCTTCAATCATCTTGAGACCTTGTTAGACTTGTGTTTTGCCAGTAAGTACGGCGTGTTGTGTACACAAGGAGGAGATAGAATTTCTGTTCTGATAGCCGAACAGAGAGAGCATCATGTAAAAACATTCACTTTAAAGAGAATCTGTACTGTAAAATTATTACAATAAAAAGCATACCATTCTATTCATTATGTTCTCCTGGGCCCCTCTGTGCTGTTTCTGCCACTCCCTGCTGCAATCCTGGCTTGTAATTGCCATTTTTATGCAGTGTTTACAAACAAAAGACATAGCAAGTGATACGCTGAGAGTAGCTCAGTGTGTGAGTCATACAGAGTGTGCAGGGGCCCTGGAGAGGGTGTGTATAGCTTTTATCCAATCACAAGCAGAGCAGCACATTCCAGCCTGACTGCCTGAGCCCAACAAACCCGACAGAGGAGAGAAGATTAGATCATATAACAGAGATAATACAGCCACTGTGCAACTAGGAAAGGCTGCAGTAAGACAGAGCACATTAGAACAGGTATAGGAACTTATACTATAGAAGAAATAAGGCTCAAAATGTTGTTGCAGAGTATCTTTAACCACTTTGTCCTCCTTGACGTATAAAAACGTCAAGGAGGACATGCGCGCTCCCGCCCGCTCCCGCGTGCTCCCGCGGCTGATCGCGCGCGTGCACACGCACTCCCGGCCACGGATTCGGTTGCCCAGGAATCAATGTATCAGGTTATGGAGCCCGATCACTGATTCCTCTCCCCCGCTGAAAAAGCGACAGCTTCTCTCGGAAGCTACGCTTTTTCTGAAGCTATGTCCCTCTAAGCGTACATTGTACACTTAGAGTGACGTCATGTAAACAAACTCAAGATTGCCATCTTGTGGCCAAAAAGTAAAACTACAAGTAAAAGTAAAAAAAACATTACAATACACAAATATTTCCCCAAATAAAACACTTTTTATATCCCACCCTCCCAAAAATGCCCACATAAAATGTTTAATAATTAAAAAAAAAAACATTACTATAAAAAAAAACACATAAATATTTACCTAAGGGTCTAAACTTTTTAAATATCTATGTAAAGATGAAATATTTCTCTCTATTTTTTTTATAAGCTTGTAAATAGTGATGAATGCAAAACGGAAAAAATGCTCTTTTATTTCCAAATAAAATATTGTCGCCATACATTGTGATAGGGACATAATTTAAACGGTGAAATAACCGGGACAAATGGGCAAATACAATACGTGAGTTTTAATTATGGAGGCATGTATTATTTTAAAACTATAATTGCCAAAAACTGACAAATAATGCATTTTTTCATTTTTTTTCTTATTCTTACTGTTAAAATGCATTTACAGTAAGGTAGCTCTTAGAAAAATGTACCCCCCCCCCCCCAAAGAAAGCCTAATTGGTGGCGGAAAAAACAAGATATAGATCAGTTCATTGTGATAAGTAGTGATAAAGTTATAGGCTAATGAATGGGAGGTGAACATTGCTCGGATGCATAAAGTGAAAACGACTGAGAGCTTAAGTGGTTAAAGCAGTGGCTTGTTGTATCTGCCGGGTATCAGGCCCGGCCAGAAGAGATTAAAGGAGAACTCTGTGAGTGTTACTGGATTGAGCATTATTCAGTAACATTAGCAAAAAGGGGAAAAAATAAATTAATACATTGCAAAGTGAGAAGTTAAAGAAAAAGATGAGAGATCAAGAAATTATTGATATTCGCCATGGAATTTGTTCATGTTGTTTCATCCACAATCTGCCTGCAGGTGACAGCAGGTCATCATCTTTACTGCTGGTAGACATGAAAAAAAAAAAAAAACCAGATAGCACCGAGTGCCATTATCTATAACCACGCCCCCTAATAATGTGATAGGCTAAAAAGGTATTGTTTTATAGATTCTGCTTATGGTGAGAGTTGATGTATCCTATAAATACACCTAGTTTCAGTTATAGTGCCTCTATGACTACTGAACGCAACAAACTGGCAATGAAGATAGCGATAGTCAGAGCAGGGACAAGGTCCTCCAGCACCCAAGGCTGAGACACCAAAGTGCGCCCCTCCATCCCTGCCACCCGAGCCATCACACACTGATTGCTATTAGACTAAGAGGGCCACAGGGCCCACAACCTCCCCAACACCTTAATATCTAGTTATCTGGCTTGCAGTCACTGCTATGTATCCCCTTTTCTTATTTCTTTCTGCTTCATACACAATTAGGAATGACAACTGAATAAATTGTGCGCCCCCTCCTACACTGCGCCCTGAGGCTGGAGCCTCTCCAGCCTATGCCTCGGCCCGGCCCTGGCGATAGTATTGCAAAAAACCTCCATCTTTTCTTTTACAAATGGGTGAGCCTACAATGCACTTTACTGCTTTATGCACATGAAAATCGCATTTAAAGCAGACCTGAACTCAGAACATCCTCTCTGCACTAAAAGATAAGCAACAGCATAATAACTTTTAAACAAAACACATTTCTTTATTACAGCTGATACAAATCCTAAAATAAATCTGCACAGTTTCTACTTCCTGATTCATGGAAGAAGACATATTGTTAGCATCCTGTGCTTTCAAATGAGCTTATCTGCCATCTCTGCCACGGCACTTGTGTGACATAGGGGAGAGATCAAATTACAACTTGTGATTAGTCACAGATGAGGGGGAATTAGACAGGATAAACTCTCTAAATGCATACAGGGTGCATTTCTCTATGTTTTCCTTCTGTCCTGTGCAAGAGTTCAGGTCCACTTTAAAGGGATCCTAAGGCTAGAGATATATGGAGGCTGCCATATTTATTTCCTTATGAAGAATACCCAGTGGCGTAGCTAAGGAGCAATAGGCCCCGGTGTACGTTTTTCATTGGGGCCCCACAAGCACTCTACATAAAAATTGATACGGCGCACCAAAGCCTGCCAAGGACAAGCACAGTGTCAGAGGTGCAAGAAGGGGATGGGGAACAGCTGGTTAATGATGACTACTATTTAACCTCCCTGGCGGTATATTAAAAACCGCCAGGGGGCAGCGCTGCCATTTTTTTGTGTTTTTTTTTTTTAAATCATGTAGCGAGCCTAGGGCGAGCCTCCGGCGACAGGCGATCAGGAAATCCCGTTCAAAGAACAGGATTTCCTTGAGGGCTTCCCCCGTCGCCATGGCGACGGGGCGGGATGACGTCGCCGACGTCATGGACGGCGTGACGTCTAAGGGAGTCCTGATCCACCCCTTAGCGCTGCCTGGCGCTGATAGGCCAGGCAGCGCAGGGGTCTAGGGGGGGGCTCTACGGTGGCGCGGATAGCGGCAAACGAGCGCGGGGCGGTGGCGATCGGTGTGCTGGCGCAGCTAGCAAAGTGCTAGCTGCGTCCAGCAAAAAAAAAATTACGGAAATCGGCCCAGCAGGGCCTGAGCACACACGGGGTTACCGCCAAGGAGGTTAATGTAACTGGATGACACTTAGGTTTGCAAAAAAATATCTGTCCCTCTTTCTGATTTTATGTTCTAACATTGTCAGTCAACAGGAATAGAGTCTGAAGATGGCTTACTAGCTGACCCCCCAGACCCCGTGCGCTGCCTGGCCAATCAGTGCCAGGCAGCGCCGCGGGGTGGATCGGGACTCCCAATGACGTCACGACTTCGCTGACGTCGGTGACGTCATCCCGCCCCGTCGCCATGGCGACGGGGGAAGCCCTCCAGGAAATCCCGTTCTGGGCTCGCTACATGATTTAAAAAAAAAACAAAACAAAAAAAAACTGCTGCGCTGCCTCCTGGCGGAATTTTTCATACCGCCAGGAGGGTTAATTACAAGTGATCTTGCAAGGATTGTGAGGTAGTTATGGCAAATAGATAAGACCCTTGGTTTATTTAATGCTTCATAGACACAGGCTGACATGAAGAGTTTTTTAAAGACTGTTCATTGTACGCTGCTGAAGCCTGGAAACAGCTACATGTATGTTGGGGGGGGGTCACTCAAAGCAGCACAGTGATTCTCAGGGGGGGGGGGGGTAGTGACCCAGCGTAGCGCCGCCACTGACTCTGGGTGGGAGCATTCTTCAAATGCGCAGTTCGCTGCCCATGCGCAGAACACTCCCAGGCCCTCGTGAGGCCTGATAGACTGCGGGGTCTGGAGGAAGCTCCAGGTAAGTTAAACTGAACAGTGTGAATTAGGAAAACAATGGTCTCATCCAGCGTTCAGTCGAAGCGATCAGACGAGTTGATTGCTGGCTGAGGCGTCGGGGGCCGCTGTACTTAGGGCAGTCATCTTCGCCGAGCTTCATCCAGCATGTATACGAGGCTTAAAGTGGACCTGAACGCTTGCATAGGACAGAAGGAAAGCATAGAGAAATGCACTCTGTATGTTTTTATACATGTCAAACTCCGGCCCGCAGGCCAAATCTGGCCCTCAGAGCCATTACATTTGGCCCTCAAGTGGTTTCCCCACTTTGCATTATGTTTGACCCACTCTAGACCACCAGGGAAATTACTTTGGAGGTGAATCCCTAGATCACCAGGGAAGCCATATGGGGGAGGTAGTGGGAAAGCACTGGACACCAGGGAACTGTATAGGGGACGGTGGGGGCGTCTAGACACCAGGGAACTGTATAGGGGAGGGAGGACCAATAGACACCAGGGAACTGTATAGGGGAGGGTGGGGGCCTCTAGATACCAGGGAACTGTATAGGGGAGGGAGGACCAATAGACACCAGGGAACTGTATAGGGGAGAGGTGCCATTAGACACCTGAGAACTTTATAAGAGAAGAAAGTGGCCAGTAAGCATTGAGGTTGGCCCTCGACTAGGTCCCAGTGTACAATGTCGGCCCACCTTGTATTTCAGTTTGACACCTCTGATTTAGAAAGTTTAGCCCAGGTATGGGCAAACTCGGCCCTCCAGCTTTTAACGAACTACAAATCCCACAATGCATTTGCCTTTATGAGTCATGACTGTGGCTGTCAGACTCCTGCAATGCATTGTGGGACTTGTAGTTCCTCAACAGCTGGAGGGCCAAGTTTGCCCATGCCTGGTTTAGCCTGTCTTATTCCCCCTCATCTGTGACTAATCACCACTGTAATTTGATCTATCAGCTGTGTCAGCTCAGGAATCTTCTCAGCTAATTTGTAAACACAGGACGTTAACCCTATGTCTGCTTCCATAAAAGCAGGAAGTAGACGCACTGCAGATTTACTGCAGGATTTGTATTAGCTATAACAAAGAAATGTTTTTCTCTGTAAAGGTTATTATGCGGTTTATCTTTTAGAGCAGAGAGGATCGTCTGAGTTCAGGTCCACTTTAAAGTGGACCTGAACTATTGTACAGGACAGATGGAAAACAGAGAGAAACGCACCCTGTATGTATTTAGAGAGTTTAGCCTGTCTAATCCCCCCCTCAAATGTGACTAATTACCAGTGTAATTTGATCTTTCAGCTGTGTCAGCTGGCTGCCTCGGCAGAGCAGCTAATTGGTAAACACAGGATGTTAACAATATGTCTGTTTCCATGAAAGCAGGAAGTAGACACACTGTAGATTTATTGAAGGATTTGTATCAGCTGTAACAAAAATGTTCTTCTTTAAAGGTTATTATGCTGTTGCTTATCTATGTAGTGGCTGGATAGTGTACTGGTTAAGGGCACTACTGCCTTTGACATGGGAGACCAGGGTTCCTGGCTAGGGTCAGTACCTATTCAGTAAGGAGTTCAAGGCAAGACTCCCTAAGGGCTTGTTTACACTGCAGGAATTTTCGGCTTTTTTTCGCCTGCGTTTTTAAAAAACGCCCCCCGACCGCGTGAACAATGAATGTCAATGAGAAGGTTCATGTCAGCGCGGGTCGTGCGCTGTGCGGCTAGCAAAGTGGTGTTTGTACCATTTTTTAGGCGATTCCGCCTCAATGGAAAGTATAGGAGAAACGCAAAACGCTCACAAAATCGCTTTGTGCATCGATTGCGTTCGCGTTTGTATTTATACACTGTATTTATTTTTTTCCGGGTAAAGGGTCACTTCTTGATTTGCGTCAGGGAGTGAATTACAAAACCGCTCGGGAAAAAAAACGCTTAGAAAACCTCTAAGCACAAAAACGAATCGCCCACCCAAGCGACGGGAATCGGAAAAAAAAGACGCCTTTAAAAAAAGCCCAACGCGGACGGACACGCGAACGGAACGCAATGTGAACAAAGCCTTACACTGCAGGATGGCCTCTTGAGCGCCTCCCGGTGGCTGCAGCTCTTGAGTGCGACAGAAGCGCTATACGAATGTTCTAATTATTATTATTTTCAGAGCAGGAACAGGTTCGGGACTGGGACACTGGGGGCCCACCAAAGAAATTTCAACCTGGGGCCCACACATCCCATGACTGCGGTAAAAAAAAGGGCGTGACCATGCACCTGAAGGTGGGCGTGGTCATGATGTATTATGGGCAAGGCCAAATGTACATGATCTTAGCAGCATTGTAATTCAGAGACACTGCTGCCCGCGTCACTTCCCTCCTATTAGCAGGACGGAGGGACACGGGCGGGTAGCGCCGATGCGGAGGAGGCAGGGGTGCGGCGCTGACAGACAGCGCTTAGGTAAACATTGCGGGGGTATAGCGGCGCGCAGGGGGGTCCTGGGGGCACACCATGGGGCAACAGAGGCTGGTCTTAGTGTGCACAACCAGTCTCTGTGCCCCAGTAACATAATTAAATCCCACTTCGGGTTCTCTTTAACAAGCTATTTCCCATCCCCTTCTTGCACCTCTGACACTGTAGTTGCCATTGGCAGGTTTCGGTGAATCGTATCAATTGTTATGTATAGAGTGCTTGGGGGACCCCATTGTAAAATTTGCATCGAGGCCCACAGCTCCTTAGCTACGCCACTGTTCTCAGCATGAGTGATTACAGCACTGAGAAGAGAATTTTGTGCTGCAGGCAGCAATTGGAGCTCTGTCAGACAAGGAGGGGGGGGGGGGGGCCACCAGAGACCTGGAGGAAGGGCCCACCGAGGGAAAAAACTGTACTACTTTGGCCCAGTCCGACCCTGAGCAGGGAGTTCTGAGTTTAGGTCCACTTTAAGATTTCACTATTAAATTAGTTTCCGTGCAGAGATTTTGATCCTGAAAACTTTAAGTAGATTGTTCTCTCTAATCTATCCCCTATTACAGATTGCTCTGTGAAGGTTCCCCTAAACGCTCTATTGAAGAAGATTGCACAAGACGAGACGCGAGTGATTTAAGGCGGCAAGCCGGCAGCAATTAGGGGACAAACGGCTTGGAAAACTCGCAGGCATCAGCTGTTGGTTTCCTGCGCCTGTCTTGTGATATACATCATGACTTCCCATCACTCAATTGTCACAGATCGTCTATAGCGTCCCTTTCATCCCCGCACTGGTGATATGAAGAGGATTATATTATGTACTGCTTTTCTCAGAGTCCCGCCTCCTGCAGAGATGCTTCCAATTAAAGCAGGGCAGGGGAGTCTTTAAAGAACCATTTTTTATTATGCCTCTAACACAAGAAAAATGAGGGTCTTTCATCTCACTCCTAACTGTTTCTTTTGCCACCTTTCGGCGTCAGTTCTCGGCGGGAGCGGCCTTGCTGTTAAACAAATCCCCGTCGCCCGAATCTTGTGCTATACAAGCAAGCTGAGGATCATCGAGATAAGAAAAAGCGCATTATTTCCCATCAAAAGGCGATATTGTGTGACGTTAAACGCGGCCTTTGTGCGAAGACAAATTAGAGGGGACGTCGCGGCCCACACCAAAGCCGCTTAATGATGTTTAGTTATATCGGGCCGGGGTATCCCGCCGGTGTTACATGAAAGGAATGTTCGGTTTGATCGCAATGCAATCATTTAAATGCCATTTTGACGGAAGCTACGTGCAGGCGGTGGCTTTCTTATTAACCGATATTGTTTGTGGTCTTCTGCTGCCGAGAACTAGCGGTAGACCGTATTCGGCATTGTATTGCAGATTGCTTTGCTTGTGTTGACAGTTTTAACGTTGTTTAGTGAATCCCCTTCCCGCTGATGCCCTAAAGGTAGCCATACATGAGGCGACTTAGTGGCCGATCGACCATCTGTTTCCACTTATTTTAGCAATAACATTTCTATAGCGATTTTCTCCCACAGGACTCAAAACGCTTAGGCTCTCTCAGATTTAGTAATTGGTAGTAGGCAGGGCCGGTTCTAGGCTTTTTGGTGCCTGAGGCAAACTTGTGAGGAAATCCCCCCCCCCCCTCCATTTGGAATGATCGTAGAGCACCCGACAATTTACTCTGCTTCATTTAACCCCCTCCCAGCTACCTAACGCCGATCGGCGTCGGGAGGATAGCAGCCCCAGGACTGCCTGACGCTGAAAGGCGTCAAGTCCTGGGGCGGGGTTTTGCAGGGGATGACGTGTGCTGATGCACGTGCATCCCCGATTGAATGACAGAGCTCGGCTCCATCATCAGTCTCCCAGTGGCGATCGCCATTAGGAGACTGTTAGGCCGTCTATTTACATGGTGCAGCGCTGCGATCTACGGCAGTGCTGTACTGGGGACAGCCGTGTCACTCAGCTGTCCCCTAGAGAGGCTCAAGAGCGATTGGCTCTCATAGGCTGATGCTATGACAGTCGATCGCTGTCATTGGCTGGCGAGGGGAGGGAGGGGGAGAAAAAAATAAATAGGGACATTTATTTAACCTTTTGGGGACCGCCGCTACGAGATTCTAAGCCGCACTTGTGGCTGTTCTAGCCTGATGCGACGTAGGCTCTACGCTGCCTGCCATTTCCGCTCCCGACGCGATCGTGCGCACCCGAGAGGGGAGATTAAGTTGTCATATGACAGCTGACATCTCCCCTCAGTGATCAGTACCCATTGCATATGGCTGCTGATCACGTGATCACTATGATGGGTGGCGGATCGTAGTGATCAATTTGACAGCTGCGGTGGTAGGGGGGAAAGAAGAGGATTCACTCACCTCTCTTCCGTTCCCGCGACGATCGGCGCTCCCTAAGGTGGCCGGCATCCCCGCCCGTTGTGACAAAGTCCCGGGCCACGGCTTGATGACGTCATCAAGCCACGACCCGGCCCCGGGACCTAGCGTCAGTTAGAGATGGGAAGTTCGGATCTTTTCAATGATCCGGATGATTCGAATCGGATCATTGAAGAGATCCGGATCTTTGATCCGAATCTCGGATCATTTTACTACCGGAAGCATTCGGGGGTGAAATGAACAGCAGGACAGGTCTGTGGACAGGAGAAGGGGAGGGAGTGGACACACAGAGAAGGGGAGAAGATGGACAGAGGGCAGGGAGTGGACAGAGAAGGGAGGAGGGACGAGCAGAGAGCAGAAATGTTTGCACGTAATACCCACATGCTAAAGTCATATACTTTACATGTATTTCACCTATATGTTCATCTGTACACTTTGAAAGAAAAGGTCGCACAGTAAAAGAAAGCATTCCCAGAAGATAAGTGCAGCTGTTGAGTGCAGGAGGATTATATTGCCTTTCAATCACACTGTCTGCAAAGTTACTGAGCTGTGCTGTGCTGAGCCAAAAGCTTCCAATGTGTTCACTGTGCAGCACTACGGAACAGCCAGCCTATAATGGGCAGCACGTTATAGCCAGTATGTGTGCTCTACACATATCTGGCAGTGGCACCCATGTCCCCTCTCTCTCATCTACCTGTCTCCCTGCAAGGCTGCCTCCCTTCCAACAGAGCGATCCATCTCTGCTATGCTTCCAGGAGCCCGCTGCCCGCTGAGAGGGGGCGTGTCGCTCATGGCCCCGCCCCTTTTGCGATCCGAATCACTCATTTTGATGATTCGGATGATCGACTCATAAAATAGATTCGGATCAAAGATCCGAATCGTTCATGATCCGGACAACACTAGCGTCAGTACGAGCGGGTATGTCGGAGAGAGCGGTGGTGTCTGCAGGGGCCCATACTGCTGAAAGGGGGGGACTCCTGGCCACACAGGGGGACACAGCCCAGCTAGCCCACCAACAGGATCCGGCTGCCTGACCCCCCCCCCCCCCCCCCCCATGCAAAAGTGCCTTGTCCTTAAGGGGGGTTAGCCGGCCGGTTCTGAAAGGATTAAAAATGAATAAAGAAATAAACAAACATGCAACAGAAATCTCTGTTGGTGGGCAGAAATTTCTGTTGGTGGGCAGAAAGGGGGGGGGGGGGGTCATTTGTGTGCAGTGTGGTATGGCCCTGCAGTGAGCTTTCAAAGCTGCAGAGCACTAAATTGAAAAATATAGCCTGGTCACTAGGGAAGTGTAAGCCTATGTTCCTGAACTAGTTAATGTTCTCACATGACAGACTGCAGCTCAGCACAATAGCACACTGGCTGGCTGTGAGTCTGTGACAAACAAGCTGCTCACCCTCAGCCTCTCCATTCCTCCTCAGTCAGGACACCAGTGCCACCTCCTCCCTCCTGCTGTGCAAGTCAAATGAAACACTGCTGCTCTCCTGCCTCCCCCCTCCTCATTTACTGTCAGACTCCTCACACAGCACAACAAGCTGCTTTTCCCCAATGCTGCTCTCCTGCCTCCCCCCTCCTCACTCACTTTTAGACTCCTCACACAGCACAACAAGCTGCCTTTCCCCAATGATGACCTCTTCACCTCGCTCTCCTCTCACTTCTCCTCCTACTCTGACTGCATGCTGTTAGTGTAAACACAGTACAAACATGCTTCCCCTGTAATCTCTGTGGCTGATGCAAATGTTTCACTTTCCTTCATGAGAGAACCGGCCCTGGTAGTAGGATGGAGTATTGACACAGAGGATAAAATTATTTCTGCAATGCCAAACTGAACAGGTGGAGTTTTTCAGTCTGGATTTAAACACGTCCAGAGATGGAGCTGCCCTGATCTGCTGTGGTAAGGAGTTCCATAATGTAGGAGCAGCATGACAGAAGGCTCTGGGACCAAACGTTCTCAGGTGGAGCCTGGGTATGACTAGATTATTAGAACCTGTGGATCTGAGCTTTCAGGGATTACTACGCAGCTGCAACATTTCTTTCCCAAGAGATTTCATGCGGAATTTGATCGGGATTCGGCCTGCGGTGAATGGGCAGCTGACAGATCTCTAAGTACAAGAAAGCAGTAGGTTGGCACTACTGTGATATAAATCACAAATGGCATGGGGGTGGCTCGACTGCTCTCCCTCCCTAAAAGTCAGCCTAAAGAGTGCCGGCTTCCTTTGCACTCCCTAATCAAATACGATCAGAGAGATCTGTCTTTTGGTCGAATCTGCCCATCATTACTAGGGGCTTGATTCACTAAGACAAATAACATGACTTATCAGAGTTAACACACCTTATCAGAGTTAACACACCTTATCAGAGTAGCATAGCAAGCACTACGAACTTATGCCTGCTAATTGCCAATGACGAGAACTCCACTCATTGCCAATTAGCAGACATAAGTTTGTAGCGCTCGCTATGCTACTCTGATAAGGTGTGTTAACTCTGATAAGGCGCGATAACTTTGATAAGGCGCATTAGGCATGCTATTTGAATCAAGCCCTAGATATATGGCTTCCTTAATCTCCTTAGCAGTAATCACAAGTTCAGCTCGGGGTAGGAAAAGCATGCCAGGAGCGGCATCCCTGAGCTGAACTCGTGGTGGCCTGCCATAAGGTCTGTGCAGAGCAATGCGCGCAACAGGCGTTTTAACTCACCTCCCAGGGGATCCCAACGTCGGCCGCCATTCTACTTCCTCTCCTCCGAGGCTCTGCTTCCCCCTGGTGAGATCGTCGTCTGTAGTCATGACGACAGGCAGCAATCTCACTAAAGGGTTACAGGGTCAAATGGAGGACGGAGGGAAAACTGCAGTGCTGGAACCCAGGGAGGTGAGTAAAAGCAGAGCTGCTGCAGAACTCCTTAGCAGCATGATTTTTTCCAGGTTTTAAGATCTAAAAGCATGCAAAAAAAATCACACCGCTCTTAGACCCTAAAATCTGGAAAGAATCATAACGCCAAGGGGGTTAAAGGATACCAGAACTGAAAAAAATTATTGCTGGGGGGGGGGGGGGGAGTGTTAAAAGTACATACCATTAGCTCCACCTGCCCCCCTCCGTGTGCCGCCGTTAGTGTAATATTGATGCCGGGACCAGCGACTTACTTGACCCCCCACCCGGACATACTGCGCCCTGTGTGTGCAGTATCAATTCCAAGAAAAAAAACGATTCAGACCTTAGGGTCTGTAACCCTATTGGCTAGTAACTATCAGTTAAACTCAAGAAAGGTGCCAATCTAGGTCAAAAATGCATATCCAACAAATGATCATAGCTTCACACACATATGGTGCAAAAATAAGAAATAAGCTTTATTCAACAATCCAATAAAACACAATAAAAACGGGTTAAAATCTCCTGATTCAAACCAATGGTCATTGGTATTCCAGCCAATATGAAAAATAAATATATCATAAGTATGATAATCATGTATAGGAAGCATACACAACAGGCTACAACATTCAATACAGTGCAAAAAAGTGCAACAAGAAAGTAATATACAAAGTGATCTGGGTCTACAAGTGAGTTCCATAGAGTAGGGGCTGCATAGGAAAAGGCCCGAGCACCAAATGTTAAGTATCTCCTGGGAATAACCAGATTCATCTTGTTGGCAGAGCAGAGGGAGCGTGGAGGGGCATAAAGTTCCAATAGATCTGCAATGTATTTGGGTCCCATGTGGTTTAGAGCCTTGAATCTCAGAAGGCAGGTGTTAGAATGGATTCTCCATTTTACTGGCAACCAGAAGAGTTTGCAGTACTGGGGTGATGTGTGAGCTGCGGGGAGCATTGGCTAGGAGTCTGGCTGCAGCATTCTGTACTAGATGTACATGCAGGGGTGGAGACACCGCACAACATATGCCAAGTGCTGCAACATTAGATTGGCAAGAGCAGCTGACAGTCACAGATACACCACCTGTCAGCTGCCCATGTGATAATGGCCTAAAGGTGAATACTCACCTTGCGATGAAGGAAGATGGATTGCAGCGACGTCCCAAGATGCTCCCAGATTGTTCCTGCTGGTGGGTATGCGTGACATCATGCGACGGCACACAACGGGCTCAAGCGAGACTTCAAACTATTGTGGTCGGGGATCTTAAAGATGCAATCCGCCAGGACAATTGTTATCGCCGTGCAACGCTAAACGGCGTTCCCATGATCGCACGCCTCTACTCATATCGCAGGATCGTGGAAACAACCGCTCACTGCTCAAAATGTCGCTAGTCATCAGGAAAATTCTCTGAAAAATCGTGAGGTGGGTACAGGCCTTAGAGCTTGGCATAATCTTGTGATACATTTCCTGATCACTGTGGGTGGTAGCAGGAAAAAAGGGCGCCGGCGGCTAGAGGACAGAAAAAGGCGCCATCATAGACTCTAATGCATTTATCATTATCAACCAGGGGTGTTGCTAGGATCTGGGATCCGGGGATCTTTTGGGCACTCCAGCCGTAAAATGGGTGGGACCATGCACTAGAATGTGGGTGTGGTCATGGGTGTAACCAAGTTTACATGAACTTATCAGCGATCTAACTAGATCTGCCCTGCAAATTGTTGGATGAAGCCCCCTCTCCATTAATGGAAACAATAAATAAATGCAGCAAATCACATAAATAAGTAGTGCCACTTAACGAAAACTAGGCAGCTTCTTTGCTGGCTGGCCTGTCCCCCATAGCAATCCCTGGCCTTCTAGTGGACCCCGACCCATGCTCCCACAGGCCAGGGCTCCCATGCTCCCACAGGCCAGGGCTCCCATGCTCCCACAGGCCGGGGCTCCCATGCTCCCACAGGCTGGGGCTCCCATGCTCCCACAGGCCTCCCATTGACCCACCCCAACTCCCAGCATGCCCCCATCAAATAACCACAGCTCCCTGCGTACCCCCATAAAGGCACCACAGCACCCAACATGCCCCCATGGAGGCACCACAGCACCCAGCATACCCCCAATGATGCATCACAGGCTCCCAGCATGTCCACCATTGGGGCACCACAGCTCCCAGCATGCCCCCATAGAGGCTCCACAGCTCCAAAGCTTTGGCTCTGCCTGTAGGACATTCGGGGCACCCAGAATAGATTTGTGGCACGTGCCACTGACCTCTGGGACTAGCAACGCCCCTGTTAACAACATTAGAACATTTAAGTTTTTGAAATATGGTATTTGTCATTATTTCGTTTGTATGTACAGATTTTACCTTGTCAAATATATTATCGTTTCAATGTGTGTAAAGGTGCTTCTGCAGGGGGCATGGTTAGGGATAGGCACCAACCCGGGGGGGGGGGGGGTGATTAGAGTTAGGCACCACCCGGAGGGGTAGGGTTAGGCAACACCAGGGGGGTGTTTAGAGTTAGGCAACACCAGGGAGGTGGTTAGGGTTAGGCACCACCGGGGGGTTAGGCACCACCGGGGGGGAGGGGTTAGGATTAGGCACCACCAGGGGGTGTGGTTAGGGTTAGGCACCACCAGGGGGGTTAGGGTTCGGCTCCACCGGGGGGGGGGGGGGGTTAGGGTTAGGCACTACCAGGGGAGGGTTCTGTGTGAGAGTAGGATTAGGTTAAGCTGCATTGCTGAATTATGTTATGATTTCCTTTTTTCCTGGTGCCCTCTTTTTCATGCCCTCATTTGGGTGATAATTAATCCATGGTTAGTATACAGATGACTTGTTCAGCTTTCTAAAAGCAACTTGTTCCCAGGGGAATGGGGGGGGGGGGGGCCACAGTCTTCAGTGAAAACTACAATAGCAATCAGTTAGGGCCCTTTTCCACTAGCAGTCGCTAGCGTTCACGCTGAACGCTAGCGATTGCTGAATCGCAAAAGTACAAACATTTGCGGCGATTTCCCGACGTTTGCGGTCGCGATTTTGCTATGCTATGCACTGCATAGCAAAATCACAGCAATAATTGTTCCGCCGCGCGTTCGCGTTCCTGTAAAAAACGAATCGCGGTAGTGGAAATGACCTACCGCGATTCCTATGTTAAAAAGCAAACTGTAGCGATTGTAAAATCGCTAGTGGTTTGCGACTTTCCGATTCAGCCAGCGCAAACGCGCTAGTGGAAAAGGGTCCTAAAGGTGCGTACACACGCACTACATCCAGCAACGACGGGTCCGTCAGAGCCTACTACTGTCGGCTGACCGTCCTCCCAGCGGGAGGGTCCGGCGGACCCGTCGTTGCCGCAGGTAGTGCGTGTGTACGCACCTTTAAAGAGGAGCTGTCAGCCATACTATCTCAGAAAAAAAACACATATATAAGTAGATAAATACTTGCTCTACTTACATAACATATGTATTGCACTGTCCACGTTTTTTAGTTATTTTCCTGCAGTAAAAGAAGAGAAAATCTGTCGAAGCATTTCCCATTTTAAGTGTGGCTATTTTTAAGCCAATCCTGATGTCATTTCCTCCCTTACTCTCCTCTGCCTGATTTGCCCGCCCTTCACTATAGAAAGTGCATTGTCTTGGAATGAGAAATATTGTCCAATCAGAGAGGAACAGAGGTGTGGGAGGGGAAAACAGGAGGGAAAGAGGCTTTAGCCAATTAGACTGCATTAGTTAAGTCTAAAGGGAAGTAGAAAAGCAAAAAAGTACAACCCAGCATGCATTTAACTTTCTTTTTGTGTACCAAACTTTCTGTACCAAATAAGAGTCAGGTAAACTGGGGAATGATAATTTATCAACAAGAAAAGTAATAGTGAGTTTAACTTTTGGATTGCCTTGTTAGCATCCTTATTACTTGTTTACCAGATAAAAATAAAGAAATGATTTTTTATTTTATGCCCAACACTTTAAAGAGGAACTATATATTAGGATGTAATAAATTATTCAGGATACCAGGACTGTCACGGCAGCCGGTGTGACAGTCCTGCAAATGCGCGGTTTCATAACTGTAAACCGCGCATGTGCAGGACTGTCACGCCGACTGCCATAATGACACGTAGCGGCCGGTGTGATGATGCAACGCGTCAAGATCCAGGAAGAGTCGGCCCGACACCCGCCCCGGGTGTTGCCAGTAACGGGAGCTGCCGGCAGGACACGGAGAGGAGCCAGGAGGATGCCGGGGGACCTCGTGACCTACAGTGGGCTGGAGGAAGCCCCAGGTAAGTTAAATTTTTGATTCTAAGTACTGCTCAGGGTCCCTTTAAACAATGTAATAACCGGGACAAATGGGCAAATAAAATATGTGGGTTTTAATTACAGTAGCATGTATTCTTTTAAAACTAATGGCTGAAAGCTGAGAAATATTTTTTTTTTCATTATTTTCTTATTATTACGGTTAAAATGCATTTAATCCTTAGCAAAATGTACCACCCAAAGAAAGCCTAATTGGAGGTGAACCCCCCCCCCCCCCCCCCCAGTATATATAGTTCATTTTGTTGTGATAAGTAGTGATAAAGTTATTGGCGAATGAAGGGGCGGAGTGCTGAAATGTGAAAACTGCTCTGGTCCATAAGGGGGAAACCCCTTAGTGGTTAACTAGTTAAAAATTAACAAAACCCTGAGACTCCCCCATGATGAGATGGACTAGTCCAAAAAAAACCCTGCAAGATCTTCCAAATTCCTACTGCCTACTGTAAGGGATAGCAGCATTGGAGAAAAGTAATTCATAGTGCTTTTTACTCTGGGAGAAATGACCGTCTTATATGAATGTATTTAAAGAGACACTGAAGCGGAAAAAAAATTATGATATTATGCTTTGTATGTGTAGTACAGCTAAGAAATAAAACATTAAGATCAGATACATCAGTGTAATTGTTTCCAGTACAGGAAGAGTTAAGAAACTCCAGTTGTTATCTTTATGCAACAAAGCCATTAATCTCTACGACTTTCAAAGTCGTGGAGAGGGCTGTTTTCTGACTTTTATTATCTCAACTGTTCCTGAACTAACTACTTTTTCTCTGCCAGAGGAGAGGTCATTAGTTCACAGACTGCTCTGAAAGAATAATTTTGAATGCAGAGTGTTGTGTAATTTGCACATATTATAGAATGATGCAATGTTAGAAAAAACACTATATACCTGAAAATAAAAATATGAGAACATTTTCTTTGCTGCTAATCTTCCAGTAATTATTCATAGTACACAACCAATTCACTATATCATTTTTTTTTTCGCTTCAGTGTCTCTTTAAATTTTAAAATGTTTGCAATAGTTTGAACTTTGAATATGTTGATCATAAGTCCACTTTTCATTTCAAGTTACCGGTGAAGGAAAAAGTCAAAACTTAAAAAGTCCACTTATCCTTTAGAAGCATTACCCTTCCTGCTCTCCTCATTAAAAGAAAAAAATCGCCTGTGCCAAAATCATGAAGTGCTAACGCCTGACACTGCCTGACGCTGCGCCCGGCGAGCCGGCATTATGTATGGTGTTCATTACGGTCTTAACATGTGTCTAACGCTTGTTTAGAAGAATAAGCTGGAGGTAATCTTCATTTAGGCATGGTCCATTGCCCCTCACAGCTGGAACTGATGGCGGATCACTCCTGGACCCCGAAAAGGTTAATTGACGCCCCGCTGTGCCGACGAAACTGAGAAAGGCCCCGGCACGTCGGATGTGAATTGTTATTGGGCTAAATGAGTTTTCCCCTCACCGGCGCGGCGCGCTCACAAAACACGCTGAAAGGGCAGGCGGTTCAACGTCACTTTCTCTGAAATTACCAAATCTGCTCGCGAAGCCTTCATTAGGATATTAAACACGACTTAATAAGTGAAAGTGATTTGCATCACGGGTAATCGCTGGCATTAATCAAGGCAGCTTGAGGCCCCCGATCACAATATGTTTCACGTTGCTTTGGAAAGCCTCTTTTACCCCCCCTCCCCTCCCCCCCCTCTACTGTAGGGCTTCTTAAGAGGCAAATGTTACATTTAGAAAGCCATTTTTAAAATGATTTACTTAGTAAAGATCACTATAAATAACGCTCAACTCACTTTGCGGCTTTGTGCATCAATATAATTAATGCGGCGTGGGCCCCGGCCAAGCAAGCGCAGCAGATGTGCCGTCTCCATTATCAGACTTAGGCTGCACTTACCCTAATAGGAGAGCCATGGATTCCCCACTAAGTTTCAAGCACCAAATGTCTGCATCAGCCACATTACAGCCAAGTCCCGGGTTTAAGGATGAAATCTGTTTTGTTGTTTTTTTGTTGTTGTTTTTTTAAGTCAAAATGCAGCACAAAATGGATTCCAGATTACACGGAGCTGTTTTCACACAATACAAAAGGCTTCCTTCTTCATTTATTTATTCTTTCTTACTTTTTTTGTAAAGGATTAAAGAGAAACTTTAACTCAGGATTAAACTTCATCTCAATCAGTAGCTGATACCCCCTTTCCCATGAAAAATCAGTACCTTTTCTCAAATAGATCATCAGGGGGGCTCTGTATGGCCGATACTGTGGTGAAACCCCTCCCACAGTGTGATGTCAGGACCAGTTTGCTGCCCCCCCCCCCCCCCCCCCCCCATGATAGCCAAGTACAGATGGAGCTCCTAGTATAGGTTAGCCAAGTATAGGTGCCCCCAGTATAGGTTCCCCAGGCATAGTTGCCCCTAGTATAGGTTAGCCAGGTTTAGTTGCCCCCAGAATAGGTTAGCCAGGTCTAGTTGCTCAGAGTACAAAGGTAGCCAGGTATAGTTGCCCCAGCAGAGTTCAGCCTGGTATAATTGCCCCTAGTATAAAGGTAGCCAGGTATAGTTGCTCCCAGTATAGGTCAGCCAGGTATAGGTGCCCCCCCCATATAGGTTAGCCAGATATAGTTGCCCCCCGTATAGGTCAGCCAGGTAAAGTTGCCCTCCGTATAGGTCAGCCCGGTATAGTTGCCCCCGAAATATATGTCAGCCAGGTATCCGTGCTTCCAGTATAGGTAGCAAGGTATAGGAGCCCCCAGTATAGCTTAGCCAGGTATAATTGCCCCTGTATAGGTCAGCCAGGTATAGTTGCCCCGTCCCATATAGGTCAGCCAGGTATGGGTGCTTCTGACTTCCAGTATAGGTAGCAAAGTATATGTGCCCCCAGTATAGGTTAGCCTGGTATAGTTGCATCCAGTATAAAGGTAGCCAGGTATAGTTGCCCCCAGTATAGGTCAGCCAGGTATAGTTGCCCCAGTATAGGTCAGCCAGGTATAGTTGCCCCGGTATAGGTCAGCCAGGTATAGTTGCCCCCAGTATAAAGGTAGCCAGGTATAGTTGCCCCCCGTATAGGTCAGCCAGGTATAGTTGCCCCCCCCCCCATATAGGTCAGCCAGGTATAGTTGCCCTCCATGTAGATCAGCTAGGTATAGTTGCCCCCCCATATAGGTAAGCCAGGTATACTTGCCCGTACCATATAGGTCAGCCAGGTATAGGTGCTTCTGCCTTCCAGTATAGATAGCAAGGTATAGGTGACCCCAGTATAGGTTAGCCAGGTATAGTTGCCCTCAGTATAGGTTAGCCAGGTATAGTTGCCCTCAGTATAGGTTAGCTACGTATAGTTGCCCCAGTATAGGTCAGCCAGTTATAGTTGCCCCCCTCCTTATAGGTCAGCCAAGTATAGGTGCTTCCAGTATAGATAGCAAGGTATAGGTGCCCCCAGTATAAGTTAACCAGGTATAGGTGCCCCCAGTATAGGTTAGCCAGGCATATTTGCTCCCAGTATAGGTAGCTAGGTATAGTTGCCCCAGTATAGGTGATCCAGGTATACATGCCCCCAGTATAGGTTGTCAGGCATAGTTACCCCCAGTATATAGGTAGCCAGGAATTGTTGCCCCAGTATAGGTTATCCAGATGTGGCGGGCTGCATGCCGCTCCTGGAATGACGCCGCCTGGCGCAAGCCGTTCAGGTGACGTCATAGACAGATCGCCCTTGAGCATGGCTGTTTCCAACTGCCAAGCAACCAGCAACCTCTGTGCATAGAACTCTTAGCAAAAGAACATTCCGCATAGATCCCCTGTCAGGACTAAAGATGTGGCCCCCTATGATAAATGTCAGGATGTAAATCAGGTAGAGGAATGATTTTACAATGGGCAAACACTGACTAAATAATCTATAAATTAATATTAAAAAAAATATTCTCTCTGCATCGAAAGTAAATGTTTTTTACAGACAGGGAATGTTTACTGAAGTGAAAAAAAGACAAAAAACAACTCACCTATGGAGAGGGCCCGAGTTCTCCTGAAGACATGCGGCTCCATACTGCGTCTGTGCAGCACGCCTGAGCTCCCGCTTGTGCCTGGGCATTACAGAGCTGAGTCTTCAGGAGCATTTGGGCTTACAAAGCCTCCCATGGCAGAAGCAGATTATGGGAGGGGAAGGGGAGGAGTCATGAGGGCCAGACTTGTTATATGACCCCAGTAGATGGACCTCCAGACCATATGGATCAACAGGGGGGAAGGGGAAGTAGTTGTGAACATGTGAGCCCCATCAAAGTTGGTTTTGCTGGGCGGGGTGGCTTATTTGCCTTTGGGTAGTATCTACATTTCTATTGTTTTCTATATATACAGGGTGGGCCATTTATATGGATACACCTTAATAAAATGGGAATGGTTGGTGATAATAACGTCCTGTTTGTGGCACTTTAGTATATGTGAGGGGGGAAACTTTTCAAGATGGGTGGTGACCATGGCGGCCATTTTGAAGTTGGCCATTTTGAATCCAACTTTTGTTTTTTCAATAGGAAGAGGGTCATGTGACACATCAAACTTATTGGGAATTTCACAAGAAAAACAATGGTGTGATTGGTTTTAACGTAACTTTATTCTTTCATGAGTTATTTACAAGTTTCTGACCATTATAAAATGTGTTCAATGTGCTGCCCATTGTGTTGGATTGTCAATGCAACCCTCTTCTCCCACTCTTCACACACTGATAGCAACACTGCAGGAGAAATGCTAGCACAGGCTTCCAGTATCCGTAGTTTCAGGTGCTGCACATCTCGTATCTTCACAGCATAGACAATTGCCTTCAGATGACCCCAAAGATGAAAGTCTAAGGGGGTCAGATCGGGAGACCTTGGGGGCCATTTAACTGGCCCACGATGACCAATCCACTTTCCAGGAAACTGTTCATCTAGGAATGCTCAGACCTGACACCCATAATGTGGTGGTGCACAGTTCCCCCCCTCCCCCCCACACACACACATATACTAATGTGCCACAGACAGGAAATTAATATCACCAACCATTCCCATTTTATTAAGGTGTATCCATATAAATGGCCCACCCTGTAGATTGATCAACAATAGGTCAGCAAAGCGTACCAGGCTTGAAAAATGTAAAATAATCAACCTTACACCCTCATCTGAGATTACTTGTGTAAACGACACATCTCCCCCACCTTCTTATTGCCTACATAGTCACCCAACCGGGATCAGTGAATAATGGCGCTCAGCGCCTATGCATAAAAATGGCGCTGCATTAAAAAAATACGCTTATCGCTATTTATCGTTAGTACTGCGTAATGATGGCGCACAGGGAAAAAAGAAGAAAAACGGCACACACTAACGTTATTTATCAATAGTGGCACACACTAACGTTATTTATCAATAGTGGCACACACTAACGTTATTTATCAATAGTGGCACGCACTAACGTTATTTATCAATAGTGGCACACACTAATGTTATTTATCAATAGTGGCACACACTAACGTTATTTATCAATAGTGGCACACACTAACGTTATTTATCAATAGTGGCACACACTAATGTTATTTATCAATAGTGGCACACACTAACGTTATTTATCAATAGCGCCCTACATAAGCCAAACTGCAGACGTTATTTAACTGCAAAACGGTGAATGGATTTAATGTAATACTGTCAAGGTTAGTGTTAGGCACCACTGGGGGGGGGGGTCTTAGGGTTAGGCACTACCAGGGGGGTCTTAGGGTTAGGCACCACCAAGGGGCTGATTAGGGTTAGGTACAAGGAGGGTTCTGTTGGAGAGTAGGGTTAGGTATAGTTACAGTACAATATACACCACCAGGGGGGTGGTTAGGATTAGGCACCACCAGGGGGGTGGTTAGGGTTAGGCACCACCAGGGGGGTGGTTAGGGTTCGGCACCACCGGGGGGGGTTAGGGGTTAGGGATAGGTACAGAGAGGGTTCTGTGTGTTAACGCTAAATAACGATAAGGCTTTAACGCTAAATAACAATAAGACTTTAACGTTAAATAGCGATAAGCGGCAAACGGATTAGCGGCAACACTGTGCGCCATTATTCACAGGCGCCATTTTCAGATGGATGCACCCAACCTGCCTTTCATCAAAAGCAATGTTAAATTCAGGTAGTACCTCAAGAAGTTATCTAGTACCACAATGTGATATCCATTTCAATCTGTAAACAGTAGGTGGGTATTTTACTGACTGCATGGCTTCCTATCAGTGTAGCTTGCACAAAGAAGCTCCCTGCTATAAATCATGCTTTATCTCTTGCACTGATGTACCAAAGAACAATGTAGAAGTTTGGAGAACTCCACACTTGTGATGGATCTCCAAGGGCCAGCCGGAGCAGTATCCGCTACAAGTGGTCTGCTTGGAGTCCCAAGTTGGATGCGGGACCACTCTATGGTAAACACATCCTCTTGTTCCAAAAAACCTGTGCAGGTCTGGATTTTGCCCTCTGCTGACCCGGATCAGTGAATAATGGAGCACAGCGCCTATGCATACAAATGGCGCCGCATTAAAAAGATACTCTTATCGCTATTTATCTTTAGTACTGCATAATAATGGCACACAGGGAAAACAAAAGAAAAACGGCACACAGTAACGTTATTTATCAATAGCGCCCTACATAAGCCAAACTTCAGAAGTTATTTCACTGCAAAACAGTGAATGGATTTAATGTAACAATGTCAGGGTTAGGTACCACCAGGGGAGATTTAGGGTTAGGCACCACCAGGGGGGTGGTTAGGGTTAGGCACCACCAGGGGGGGTGGTTAGGGTTAGGCACCACGGGGGGGGGGGGTTAGGATTAGGCACCACCAGGGGGTCTTATGGTTAGGCGCCACTAGGGGGGTCTTAGGGTTAGGCACCACCAGGGAAGTGGTTAGGGTTAGGCACCACCAGGGGGTGGTTAGGGTTAGGCACGACCGGGGGGGGGGGGGGTTAGGATTAGGCACCACCAGGGGGTCTTATGGTTAGGCACCACCAGGGAAGTGGTTAGGGTTAAGCACCACCAGGGAAGTGGTTAGGGTTAGGCACCACCAGGGGGTGGTAAGGGTTATGCACCACCAGGGGAGTGGTTAGGGTTAGGCACCACCAGGGAAGTGGTTAGGGTTAGGCACCACCAGGGAAGTGGTTAGGGTTAGGCACCACCAGGGGAATGGTTAGGGTTAGGCACCACCAGGGGAGTGGTTAGGGTTAGGCACCACCAGGGGGGTCTTAGGGTTAGGTACCACCAGAGGGGTCTGAGGGTTAGGCACCACCAGGGGGGTCTTAGGGTTAGGTACCACCAGGGGGGTCTTAGGGTTAGGTACCACCAGAGGGGTCTTAGGGTTAGGCACCACCAGGGGGGGTCTTAGGGTTAGGTACCACCAAGGGGGTCTTAGGGTTAGGCACCACCAGGGGGGGTCTTAGGGTTAGGTACCACCAGAGGGGTCTTAGGGTTAGGCACCACCAGGGGGGTCTTAGGGTTAAGTACCACCAGAGGAGTCTTAGGGTTAGGCACCACCAGGGGGGGGTTAGGGGTTAGGGATAGGTACAGAGAGGGTTCTGTGTGTTAACGCTAAATAAGGATAATGCTTTAACGCTAAATAACAATAAGGCTTTAACGTTAAATAGCGATAAGCGACAAATGGATTAGCAGCAACACCGTGCGCCATTATTCTCAGGCGCCATTTTCAGATGGACCCCTGCTGACCACATGCAACATGACGTGTGAATAGATCCTATTATTAACATAGGAACCGTCGACATGTCAGTTATCTGATCCGTAGAATGGGAAAAAGTGCCCATTTTTAGGCTCAAGTGTGAACCAAGTCTTACTGCGGCACAATTCGGTGATTGATGCGATTCCCAGGGGAAAATTAAATATACTATTTGGGGCACAAATCCAGAAGAGGAGCGCGGACACAGCAGAGGACAGGGTTTTTTGTTGTGTTTGTCATTCGCGATTATCGCACGCGTTACGGCCGCGCATCCAATCGAGCATGTCGGCCTCAGATTTTCCAGCATGTCCGGTCAATACATGCAATTTCGGCCCGAAATTGGTCACATCGTTGATCCGGCATGCTTGAAGTGGCACCGAATTCCTTTCGATCCGATAATAGTTTTCTAATCGGATGGACGATTGGCCACCAAGTCTACAGATGTATGGCCACCTTAAGTGTGTGTGTGTTGTAGAACGCCTGCCACGCTACTTGTGTATAGCACATCAGGTGTACATCACGTGCGTTACACAAACTGTGTTACATACATTACATTGTTTGTGTAATGCCGGGTAAAATGTTGCTATCGCTGTCTGCGCTTGTAAATTTTACCTCCCGTTAGTGAACACAGTACCATGCAGGGCCAGATTTTCCACAAGGCACTGTAGGCTCGTGCCTACAGGCGCCCGATGTTGAAAGAGTGGCTCACTTCCCTCCCCAAGTACTCCTCTCCCTCCTTCCCTATGCAGAGTCCTGAGCAGAGAAAAATGAGAGGTTACTCACCCTGCTCTCAGCATTCCACTGACCAGATCTCCCTTCAGCTGGGGACACCTCTAGCTACCTAATATTTGGGGGCACCTCTTGCTACCCATTGGCAGCTCCATCCTCAACATTTTTTTTTGGGGGGGGGGGGGGGCAGCACAATGGCTGTCTGGTGGGGCTCATTTGGGTGATCAACGTCTTTATAGTGAGCTTTAGATATTATTTGCTCAGGTGATAGGGCTGACTAGTGCATCAATCATAAGAACCTAATTTAAATATCACAAACAGAACTCAGAGTCTTTTGAACAGAGCAGATTGTCCAAATGATGGTGCTATTATGGAAGACAAAAGTTACCTACAGATGTACTTGGCTAGTTGGCTGGCATGCTTTCATACTTACTTGCTAGCAGGCTACTCCTGTATGTACAGATCACAGACAAATCTTCCAGCCCACAGCCTATGTAAGGACTCTGCAAGCAAGGAGAGGGAGTGAAGCAGGCCTGGGAACAGTTAACTGTATGTTACTAAGTGGGGGGGGGGGGGGGGGGGGTTGGGGGGGTGGATTGCCGATTGACACCCAGGAGGGCACAGAGATTCCCGGGGGGGAGGGGGGCAGTGCCCCAGCATGCCCCAGTGTGGTGCCGCATATGTAGCTACCTTATATTTGAGGGCACCTCTAACTACTTAACCTCCTGGGCGATAATACCGAGCTCAGCTCGGGCTATACCGCCGCGGAGGATTTCTCAGGCCCTGCTGGGCAGATTTGCATATTTTATTTTTTTTTGTTACACACACTTTGCTAGCTGCATGTAACAAACGATCGCTGCCGCTCGCCGCCAATCCGCCGCTACCAGGCAGCGCTGAGGGGTGGATTGGGACTCCCTTTGATGCGATCGAGCCAAACAGGAAATCCCGTTCTGAATGGGATTTCCTGTTTGCTCTGATTGCCGGAGGCGATTGGAAGGGGTGGGGGGGATGCCGCTGCACAGCGGCTATCATGTAGCTACCGCTAGGTTAGGTACATGATTAAATAAAATTAAATAAATAATAATAAAAAAAAAAACATTACTTTTCATTTATTGTTAAATTGTTATTGTTTCGCCCAGGAGGTTAATGTTGAGGGTACATTTGGCTACCAAATACTAATGGGCACTTGTTGTGGCTAGGAAAGTAAGGTAGAGATGACGGTACATACTGCGATTCCGCAGGGAAGAGTCTTGGGTGCCGGAACATCCTTGCCTTTAGGCTCCTGTGATGTAAATCCAGGCCTGGCCCCATGTCACATGACTCATCAGGTACCCTTTAAATGTATAATTGGTTAATTTCAGGAATAAATGATGATGATTCATTCCAACATCCTGAGGGTAGGAACACACTAGACAGAAACGCTATCGTTGCGTAAAACTCTAGCGTTAACGCGCATAATGTATGGTAAGTCAATAGGCCGCATGAAAAAACGCATGTTTGCGTTCTGTAATGTGCGTTTTTGAAAAGCAGCACTTGCTGCATATTTTTCCAAAACGCATCTACAACGCACATAATGTATGTCAACGGTGAAGCAGAGGTATTGCGTTTTATCGCGTCTTTATTGCGTTTTTTTTATGCGTTTTTGTATAAAAACCAAGTTTGATTATTTCCTCTTCCTGTTGACTTCCTAGTGATGAGTCAGAGAGGACATCGAAAATGTGTTTTTTTTTATACTGTATAAAAAAATTGCATAAAACGCATATCAGAAACCCATACAAAACGCACAAAAATGCACTTGCAATTCATATGTGCGAAACGCAGATGCAGTAGAACGCAAGCAAAATACATGTGCAAAACGCATGTGCGAAATGCAAATGCACCCAAAACGCACTTCATTATGACAATAAGGGCTTGATTTTTCAGAATCGCCCTGAAAGCGCTTACACAATGATTCTGTATAAGAGAGTTCACATATGAGGGGCTTGTTTCCGCTCCGTTTAGATAATCGGTGCTTGAGCCATTTTTGAGGCGATTTTCGCCTCAATAGAAGGTATAGAAAAAATGCAAAACGCTCACAAAACCGCTTTGTGCAGCGACTGCGTTCGCCTTTTTAAGAACAAATACATTGTATTTATTCTTTTGCGGATTAAAGAGTTCACTTCCTGACTTGCGTCTGGGAGTGAATCACCAAAACGCTCGGGAAAAACGCGTCAGAAGCCGCTAACCACACAAACGAATTGTCCACCCAAACGCCGGGAATTGGGAAAAAAATGCTTTAAAAAAAAACCCACTGTGGACTGACACATGAGCGGAATGCAATGTGAACAAGGCCTTAACGCACAAATGCATATGCAGCAAAGTGCAACCTTTCACGCACCGCCTAATATCCTCAATTCTGGTCGGGTTATCAAACAAATTACCTCATGTGAGGTAATTTGCCTCATGAGGTACTGACATTTAGCACTTCTGGTAGGTTTTAGTCATGTTTTATCTCATGAGGAAAATTATGAGGTAATTCATGAGATAATGTACCAATGTTCTCATGGAAATTAGGGGGTATGTTAGCACATAATTTACCGATCAGTTTAAGACCTGCCTATACCTGTATGCATTTTGCAGTTTTTAGTGATGATGTGCCTATTGCTGTTTTAGTGTCGTTCCTATTCAGGCTGTGTAATAGAAAAGAATAGTAGAAATAAAACTCCAAATATTTACTGGATTTTTTTTTTTATAAGGAATGCCTATAAATATACTTTTTATAGGTTGCTACATAATCAAATACACCTTCCCCTCAAAAAAAAAAAAAAAAAAATCTTCCAAAGACTATCCTAGCTTATGGAAGACAATTAAAGACTGCTAATACTTATTTACTGCATGCTTACCGCTGAAATACCTCATGTTTTACCTCACTTTATGCATTTACCTCATGTTTTACCTCATGTTTGGAAATGGAGAAAAATCTTTCAGAATTGCTAGAAAAAGATGAAAATACCCCATGAGGTATTTTACCTACAAAAAAATATTTACCTCACATAGCTACCAGAATTGAGGCCAGTGTTCCTAATAAAGTGCTCAGTGATAAAAGCAATTTATACATCACACATAGCTAAAAAGGGCACTCCGCTGACATATAGTAGAATGTAGTAAATAATTCAGGGTAGGAGCACACTAGGCAGAATCGCATATGTGTTTTCCATAGCATATAGTGGAAAAAACATATGCGATTCTGCCTAGTGTATTCCTACCCTAAGGCCTCTTTCACAGTGGGACGGTGCGTTTGAAGTGACGTTAAGGTCGCATAACAGTCCCCTAATGCAACACATTGAAAGACTATAACTTGGACGTTATAGTACATTCTTTAGCCCTGCGTTTGGTGCGCCGTTTTCGTCGCACAGTGATGGAACGAAAACGGCGCATGCGTTACATAAAAAAAACATTACTGAGCATGTGCAACACACACAACGCAGCAGATTTATTGCTAAACGCACAGCATGCAGCACTTGCTTAATATTGCTACACGTTACACACAACGCAACGTATGGACTGTGACTGTCGCACAGACTTGATATTGCTGTGCGTTGGTCCACGTTAAAACATCTTCTAACGTGTGACTTTAACGTCGCACTGTGAAAGAGGCCTTAAAGAGAACCCGAGGTGGCATCAGCGGGAGGGAAGGGACACAGGCGGGTAGCGGCGATGCGGAGAAGGCGGGGGAGCGGCGCTGACAGACAGTGCTACAGTAAACATTGTGCTGGCGACACGCTGCGTGTCGCCAGCACTGCGGGGGCTATAGCGGCGAGCAGGGGGGTCTTTGAGGCACACGATGGGGCAACAGAGACTGGTGTTAGTGTGCACAACCAGCCTCTGTGCCCCACTAACGTAATGAAATGCCACCTCGGGTTCTCTTTAAGGTATCCACTTTTACTAATTACCTTAGTTTCAGCATCAGAACCACTTCCTATATCTATATATTGCCATATATATGCATTTAGCCCCGCCCTTCCAGTGATGTCACAGCCTAGGCTGTTTATTACGCAGAATTCTCATCCCAGAGCATACTGGGAGTCCAGGTGGTGTTGTTTATGCTGACTTCAGAACACAGCACAGAGAAACTTTAGCAAAAAAGGGAAAAAAATCAATACATCAATACATTGCAAAATGAGAAGTTAAAAAAGAGAGATACACGCCATGAAATTTGTTCATATTGTTTGATCCACTATGAGCCTGCAGGTCATCATCTTTACTGCTGACAGACAAGAAAGAAACTAGACAGCACCAACTGCCATTTTTTTATAACCACACTCACTAACATTGCAATAGGCTAAAAGGTTGTTGTTTTTTTTTATAGATGTACATATTCACAGAGGGTGATACTGGTTGCTTGCCAGTTGTAAACAGCCGTTATTACCCACAATGCAGCAAGGTTCACAGACAGGAAACTGTCCTAACATCACACTGTGGGAGGGGTTTCACCACAATGTCAGCCATAAAGACCCCCGCCTGATGATCTATTCAAGAACATATAAAGATTTCTCATGGGAAAGGGGTATCAGCTACTGATTAGGATGAAGTTCAATCCTGGGTTACGGTTTCTCTTAAACTAACATTCCTCAGAGATGCACCATGCCAGCAATAACAATGTCGCCATCTGTGATAAATTTAAGATTGTAAATCCAGGTTGAGGAAAGATTTAAAATGGGATAACACTGACTTAATGATTTATAAAGCAGTTTTATTCATTATATAGTAGAAGGTGAACAGAGGCGCCAAAAGAATAAAATATGCTAAAATTGTTAAAAAGTTTGGGAGGCGGTGGTGGCCTCAACCTCCCCAAACAGACACATAAGCTGTAAATTTTTCAAAACATACAGATTTTTATTCACATACTCCAATAAAACAGGCAACGCGTTTCGCAGGTATAATCCTGCTTCCTCAGGCAATCACAGTAGGAGTATCACACAGCAAGAAGTCCAGTCCACGCCTAGCGCCTCTGTGCCGAGGTGCTAGGCATGGAAAGACTTCTTGCTGTGTGATACTCCTACTGTGATTGCCTGAGGAAACAGGATTATACCTGCGAAACGCGTTGCCTGTTTTATTAGCGCCTTGTAATGATTGGTGTTGGCACGCAGAGAGAATCTGATTATTGGTGATTTGCAGTATCACCAAGAATGCAGATATATACCGGATTATTGATGATCTGCAGAATCACCGATAATACAGATATATCGCTAACTTCTGGGCACCTATAGGTATGTGAGTGTTTGGTGCAACAGTAGTACTTTGAGTCATGCACCTGCTGAGCAGGTGATAATAGGCAGTAAAGGAATACTGCTCTTGAGGGCTCAGGAACCTTCCAGCAGCCTGAGACTCTCCAAGGGGTGGAGTCAGGCTGGAGACAGGAAGGTCTAGAGAGGGAGTGACACCTGAAGGTGGATGTCACTATCTGGTCTGGAGACTATCTCTTAAGAGGAGAGATAGCTCTCGAGGTCGGACACACCTGGTCGGTAACACACAGACAGATAAAGTACAAAGACAGAAGGCTGATTCGGTATCCAAGGCAAGCAGGGTCTGGCAACGGAATATCAGATATACGAGGTACCGAATCAGAGATCAAAGGGATAGTCAGGAAAGCAGTAAGTCATAACAGATAACAACAATGCCTAGTCTGGGTGTGAGGTCCTTGGTCTCTACACCCTGGAACTAGTCTGATGAATAACAGATAGATAACGCAAGTTCCCTAGTCTGGGTGTGAGGTTCGTGGTCTCTACACCCTGGAACTAGTCTGAAGTATAACAAATGGATAACACAAATTCCCTAGTCTGGGTGTGAGGTCCGTGGTCTCTACACCCTGGAACTAGTCTGAAGTATAACAGATGGATAACACAAGTTCCCTAGTCTGGGTGTGAGGTCCGTGGTCTCTACACCCTGGAACTAGTCTGAAGTATAACAGATGGATAACACAAGTTCCCTAGTCTGGGTGTGAGGTCCGTGGTCTCTACACCCTGGAACTAGTCTGGAGTATAACACAAATGATAATGCAAGTTCCCTAGTCTGGGTGTGAGGTCCGTGGTCTTTACACCCTGGAACTAGTCTAAGCCTAAACAGAATAACAGTACAAGTAATTAGAGTTGGGCCGAACGGTTCGCCGGCGAACGTGGTTCGCGCGAACTTAGGTAGTTCGCGTGCGGGTGCTGCACGCGAACGTTTTGCGGAAGTTCGGTTCGCCCCATAATGCACCTGAGGGTCAACTTTGACCCTCTACATCACAGTCAGCAGGCCCAGTGTAGCCAATTAGGCTACACTAGCCCCTGGAGCCCCACCCCCCCTTATATAAGGCAGGCAGCGGCGGCCATTACGGCCACTCGTGTGCCTGCATTAGAGAGAGTAGGGCGAGCTGCTGTCTGTCTCTAGGGAAAGATTAGTTAGGCTTAGCTTTTCCTGGCTGCATACCTGTTCTGTTCAGTGAGCCCTCAGCCCACTGCATACCTGTTCAGTGATCCTTCCAGTGCATACCTGTTCAGTGATCCTGCCTCTGCATACCTGTTCAGTGATCCTGCCAGTGCATACCTGTTCAGTGATCCTGCCAGTGCATACCTGTTCAGTGATCCTGCCAGTGCATACCTGTTCAGTGATCCTGCCACTGCATACCTGTTCAGTGATCCTGCCAGTGCATACCTGTTCAGTGATCCTGCCACTGCATACCTGTTCAGTGATCCTGCCAGTGCATACCTGTTCAGTGATCCTGCCACTGCATACCTGTTCAGTGATCCTGCCACTGTATACCTGTTCTGTGAACCCGCCACTGTATACCTGTTCTGTTCAGTGGACCCGCCACTGTATACCTGTTCTGTGAACCCGCCACTATATACCTGTTCTGTTCAGTGGACCCGCCACTGTATACCTGTTCAGTGATCCTGCCACTGCATACCTGTTCAGTGATCCTGCCACTGTATACCTGTTCTGTGAACCCGCCACTGTATACCTGTTCTGTTCAGTGGACCCGCCACTGTATACCTGTTTAGTGAACACGCCACTGCATACCTGTTGTGTTCAGTGAACCTGCCACTGCATACCTGTTCTGTGAACCCGCCACTGTATACCTGTTCTGTTCAGTGGACCCGCCACTGTATACCTGTTCTGTGAACCCGCCACTGTATACCTGTTCTGTTCAGTGGACCCGCCACTGTATACCTGTTCTGTGAACCCGCCACTGTATACCTGTTCTGTTCAGTGGACCCGCCACTGTATACCTGTTCAGTGATCCTGCCACTGTATACCTGTTCTGTGAACCCGCCACTGTATACCTGTTCTGTTCAGTGGACCCGCCACTGTATACCTGTTCTGTGAACCCGCCACTGTATACCTGTTCTGTTCAGTGGACCCGCCACTGTATACCTGTTCAGTGAACCCGCCACTGCATACCTGTTCTGTGAACCCGCCACTGTATACCTGTTCTGTTCAGTGGACCCGCCACTGTATACCTGTTCTGTGAACCCGCCACTGCATACTTGTTGTGTTCAGTGAACCCGCCACTGTATACCTGTTCAGTGAACCTGCCACTGCATACCTGTTCAGTTAACCCGCCACTGCATACCTGTTCTGTTCAGTGAACCCGCCACTGTATACCTGTTCAGTGAACCTGCCACTGCATACCTGTTCTGTGAACCCGCCACCAAAGCCACCAAAACCTGCACTCTCGCCATGGTGCGCACCAGTCCAGCACGGCCGTCACTACACAAACAGCTGTTTGCGCTGCGTTACACGGTGAGTTTGGTGTGTCAGTGTGAAGCAGTACCTTAATTACACTACCTGATTGATGTATACACATGCAAGATGTTTGAAAGCACTTTAGGCCTGTCATTTAGCATTCAATGTGATTTCTGCCCTTAAAACGCTGCTTTGCGTCAAATCCAGATTTTTCCCGGGGACTTTTGGCATCTATCCCACTCCGCCATGCCCCCCTCCAGGTGTTAGACCCCTTGAAACATCTTTTCCATCACTTTTGTGGCCAGCATAATTATTTTTTTTTTTCAAAGTTTGCATCCCCATTGAAGTCTATTGCGGTTCGCGAACTTTAACGCGAACCGAACGTTCCGCGAAAGTTCGCGAACCCAGTTCGCGAACCTAAAATCGGAGGTTCGGCCCAACTCTACAAGTAATCTGGCTCAGTGTGAATTCCCAGGTCCACCTGGTTCAAACACACTGTTGGATCTGACTAAGGTCTGAGTGCTTCCACGTAGTGTTCGCAACGGCAGACAACTTGAGACTGGCCAGCAGTAACCATATATGGAGTAGTGCTCTCCAGCACCACCCCTAAATGATCAACCAATAGTATCCTGCTCTGGAGTCAGCTGATCGGCGTGATCAGCTGATCTCTGCATGCCCAGTATAAGAATTCTGCCTCTCAGCGCGCGCGTGTATTCCTAAGCCTGTGTGCACAAACAGACTCAGCCACACCAGACACAGGCTGCCGCGTGCAAACCGCCGCGCTGGACGCGGAACCAGCCGCCTTACTGTTGTTACATGCGCCGGCTTTTCCGCGTTCTGCCCTGCCACCAGACACACACTTCCGCATGCAAACCACCACATTGGACTCCTTAGCAGCACACGCGGCGGCTTTTCCGCGTTCTCTCACACACCTTTGTTCACCTTCTACTATATCTGAGTCCACCCCTTGGTGGAGGGGTGTTTATCCCCCCTTTTTTTCTTGATCTACAGAGAGCGACATCTTAATCCTGAGTGGGGACAGGCCTAATCTCCCCACCTGCGTTTACAGTGGTTGCCTGAGCGGTAACCCTGGTTTGTGAGTATGAATTGCTTACTATTTATTCTTTTTGTCCTTTTCCAATACATATTACACTATTCTGTGCTCTCGGTTTCCCTGTTTTACATATAGTTTTATTCATTCGGTTATATTCAGTAACGTTCCTGTTTAATGTGAGCAGTAAGCGTAAAGCAGACAGGTTGGTGTGCAGATGCTCCTTCTGTCTTGGCAGGCGGTACCAGGTGAATGGAGAGAGTGTGACAATGTGACATATCTCACCTGAACATTCTGAACAACCTCGTACAGCGAATGACACACCATCAGGCCTCCACTAAAGCCTTGGCTGGAATTCAACATTAAATATAATCGTCTGATTAATAAGCACATTTACCTTTTTCTGTGTCAAAAAGAGCTTTTACAAATATAAAAAAAAAGTAAAATATTTACAGCATAGAACGAGTTAACAGCAGTGTCTCCGTGGGCGTGGCCACAGCTTGGCTCAGCACTATTCTGTTGCTGCTCAAACAACAGTGGGGAGGGGCACAGACTTAGTTGTTTGCTAATATCAGAGACAGTCTGTGCCACAGGAAGTGACTGCCGGCAATAGGGCTGCTGAGTCCATACACTGAAGTGCAGGAAATTTGAGCGCCATTATTTGGGCGCCCCATAATGCAAAATATTGGCTATTGGGTGCCAAAAGCAGAAATTTGGGCAACTGATAAATAGCAGGCAGCAAGGCCTATTAAAGTTTTTCATTTTGAGAATTATGGCTTTGAAAATTATCATTTTGAAATTCATTTTGAGAATTATCATTATGAAAATTATGCCTTGAATTTTCTTGTCTTAGAATTCTTTTTTTTGGAAGAGGGTTTTAAAGTTTGGCATCAGGAAGGGGGGTTTTAAGGTTAGAAAACAGGAATGGGGGTTTTAGGGTTAGGCATCAGGAAAGGGGGTTTTAAGGTTAAGCATCAGGAAGGGGGGTTTTAGGACACCACCAGGGGTGTTCTTAGGATTAGGCACCACCAGGGGGGTTAGGGTTAAGCCTCGGTCAAGGGAGGGTTCTGAGGGAGAGTGGGGTTAGGATTAGTTGTAGTATAATATTGGTAATATTTACCAATTGTGAGGATCCGCTGGGCTGCTTGCGCAGGCAGGCAGCCTTTTGACCACTGTTCAGGTCTGCATTCTGCAGGTCTCTGGAAGAGAGACCTTTTGTCAGTATTGCAGCTTGCTGCTGAAGAATTTGCATACGTTTGTCATGCAAATTGCCTAGCCACATCCCTTGTAGGCCTGCTCTATATATACCATGTGATATCACAGACCTTTGCTGGTCATAAGAGTTAGATCCTGTGTGACACTCGCCGGGAGTGTCAGCCTTGCTCTTTGTTGAAGATTAGCCTAGAGTAATCCCTGGAAACTGCACTGGGCATGTTTCCTTAGTGCAATTAGGATTGCTTATCTGTTTTGTTTGTCTGTTGCGATTGTCCTGTCCCAGCGGTGGTCGACAGGAAATCGTTGTGTGTCTGGGTGCTAACCGGAACAGCGGTTGTTACTGGTAGTCCCTTCTGATCTGTTTCCCTGGATCGCACTAGCATCTTGCGCTAGTGCTGTGGATACTTCTGTTCTGCTACTCTGTACCTGGATCGCACTAGCATCCTGCGCTAGTGCTGTGGATCCTTCTGTTCTGCTACTCTGTACCTGGATCGCACTAGCATCCTTCGCTAGTGCTGTGGATCCTTCTGTTCTGCTACTCTGTACCTGGATCGCACTAGCATCTTCCGCTAGCGCTGTGGATCCTTCTGTTCTGTCTTCCTGGATCGCGCTAGCCACTTTCGCTAGTGCTGTGGATCCTATCTCTCGCTTGTCCCTGTTTTCGTGTGTCTGTCTTGTCTGCTACGAACGCTTGCTGGAGGCTCGGTGAGGTAACCGTTAAGCAAGCGCTCGCGTCCTCTGTTTCATGTTTGTCTGTCAGTGGTTAGTTAGGCGTGTTTGTCTCTATTGTGCTTATCACGTGGAGACCGCGCATAAACGCGTGCACTGTTGCGAATGAGTGCGGTGTTCGCGTTTAGCTAGAGTTTGTTATTTTCCGTATCTCCTCATTGTATGATTTGCTGTGCCTTTGCTACTCTCGTGTTCTGCCTAGCTGTAACCTTGTGTCACGTCTGGCGATCGCACCTCTCGCGATCGCGTTCCTACTTCATATCTGCTGTGGTGTGTGCGCCGTCGCGGGTTGGCGACTGGTTTGGTGCACACACATACAATCTGTCTCTGTGCTCATTCTCAATCGCCTCTCTTGCGATTGCGTTCCGTCCCTTCGTGCAATTCCTGTCTGGCGTGTGTGGTAGGGCAGAGGAGCTGTTCCTCTGCACCCCACAGCTCCCCCTGTCGACAGGAATTTCCCTCTACAGGTGCATTGCACCTTCTGCTTGGTTTCCGCAAATTATACGTTTGTGGAGAATTTCCGCAGTGTCAGCGCACACGTCTTGTGCGCTGATCATGGAGAGAATTCCACAATCGTTACACCAATGTTTTACTATCCTCATTATGACTTTAAAATTTCAGCTTCAACCCGTGCCATTTTTTCCTGGCGCCCTTATTTAATGTATGCTAAATAACTTTCTTATGTATCTCTTAAAACAACTATACTCATGAATAAATGTTGTTTTTGCAATTTTTTCTTCCCCACCACAAAGATACCCCCGCTAAATGAACCATACCCGTTATTAATTAAAAGGCCTGCACATACTTAAAGGACTACCGAGGCGAATGAGTATGATCTATTCTATTCTTCCTGCCCCCGTCAGCCTCTTCAGCCCCTCGCCGCAGCTCCAGTCCTCTTCGGTGATCCGCTGGCCACCCGCACAGGGGTCGGCTCTTCTGCGCCTGTGTCCACGTTATCTGGCGTGTACTGCGCCTGATGACATGGACATGCGGGACACAGCCGCTCTGTACGGGCGGCCAGTGGGATATATTCATTTGCCTCGGGAGTCCTTTAAGAAGGAGTTGTAACCCAGGATTGAACTTTAACCCATTCAGTAGCTGATACCCCATTTCCCATGAGAAACCTTTACTTTTTTCTTGAATAGATCATCAGGTGGGTCTATTTGGCTGATATTGTGGTGAAACCCCTCCCACAGTGTGATGTCATGACCATGGTCCTGACAGTTTCCTGTCTGTAAACTATTGTGGGAAATAACAGCTTTTTCCAACTGCCAAGCAAGCAGTATCTCCCTGTGCATAGAACTCTCAGTAAAGAAATAAATTCTGTACTGATCACATAGCAAAACTAAAAAGATGCCACCACTAGAGATGGCCCGAACGGTTCGCATGCGAGCGCAAACACGCGAACTTCGGTGGTTCGCGATCGAACGTGAACTATATGCGAGTTCGACCCGCCCCCTATACTACATCATTAGGATCAACTTTGGCCCTCTACATCACAGTCAGCAGACACATGGTAGCCAATCAGGCTACACTCCCTCCTGGAGCCCCCTCCCCCTTATAAAAGGCAGGCAGCGTCGGCCATTTCACTCACTCGTGTGGCTGCAGTAAATAATTAGAGAAGGGAGAGCTGCTGTGCAGAGACCTTTAGGGAAAGCTTAGTTAGGCTCTTGTTAGGCTTGTTAGCTTGCCTCTTGCTGATACTTATTGCTAAAAAGCACCCCTCAACAGCTCTTTTGAGAGCTAATGTTGTTCTTGTGATCTATTTTTGTGTTTTGTTTTTTGTGTGTCCCACTGACACTTGCATATACAGGCCTGTCAGTCAGTCGCAGCTGGCCCTTGGCCCCTTGGTAATTCCTACTGTGCCACTGCCAGGCCCAGCACATTCAGTGACTACCTGTGTGTGTGACAGCTGCACATTTGTAATACCAATCACTGCATACCTGTTCAGTGCACCTTCCTACGTGACCGCACGCAGTGTTATATGCCAGTCACTGCACCTGTTCAAGGTACCTGTGTGTGTGTGACAGCTGCACATTTGTAATACCAATCACTGCATACCTGTTCAGTGCACCTACCTATGTGACCGCACGCAGTGTTATAGTATATACAAGTCACTGCACCTGTTTACGGTACCTGTGTGTGTGACAGCTGCACATTTGTAATACCAATCCCTGCATACCTGTTCAGTGCACCTACCTACGTGAGCGCACACAGTGTTATATTATATACCAGTCACTGCACCTGTTTACGGTACCTGTGTGTGTGACAGCTGCACATTTGTAATACCAATCACTGCATACCTGTTCAATGCACCTTCCTACGTGACCGCACGCAGTGTTATATACCAGTCACTGCACCTGTTCAAGGTACCTGTGTGTGTGTGACAGCTGCACATTTGTAATATCAATCACTGCACACCTGTTCAGTGCACCTACCTACGTGACCGCACGCAGTGTATATTGTATACCAGTCACAGCACCTGTAATACTAGCCACTGCATTCCTATTCAAGGTGCCTGTGTGTGACAGCTGCACATTTGTAATACTAGTCGCTGCATTCCTGTTCAGGGTACCTGTGTGTGTGACAGCTGCACATTTGTAATACCAGTCCGTGCATACCTGTTCACTGCACCTGTGTGACAGCTGCACATTGTATTGTAATACCAGTCACTGCATACCTTTCAGTGCACCTGTATGACTGCACATTGTATTAGTCAAGCCAGTGCATAATGTTCACTTCATCCCCCACCCCCCCGATATGGACAAAACAACAGGCAGAGACAGAGCCAGAGGCAGACCCAGAGGCAGGCCACCCGGCAGGTCTGTTCGAGGTCGTGCTGACGTGATTTCGTGCGGCCCTGGACCAAAGTACAGTGTTCAGAAGAAGGCACGTCCCATCAACTCCCAAGATTGTCAGGACGTGGTTGACTATTTAACACAGAACACCTCATCTTCCGCAGCCACCAGCGCTACTCCAAGCACCACATCCACTACATTTGACACTTCGCAGGAGTTATTTGGTGGGGAATTCACTGATTCACAGCCATTATTGTTACAACAAGATGAAGGCGCTAAGCAAGTTACACCACCTCATATGTCTGAGTTAGGCGACACTATGGACGTAACGTGTGAGGAGGAGGAGGATGAAGTACCTGCTGTTGGTGCAGTTTTGGAGGTGTCTGATAAAAGCGAAGCTGGGGAGGATGATTATGATGATGATGATGATTATGATGATACGGATGTCACGTTAGTTCCCAATAGAGGAGATGAACAGGGGGACAGTTCAGAGGGGGAGTCAGAGAAGAGTAGGAGGAGACAAGTTCCTGAAAGAAGCAGGGGGAGCTTGTTGTCAGAAACAGCTGGTGGCAGTGTCCGGCGCCATGTATCGCCACCTATGGACAGCCAGCCAACATGCCCTTCAACGTCAGCTGCTGACGCCACCATAGTGCCATCATCCCAGGGCTCAGTGGTGTGGAAAGTTTTTTGTGTGTCTGCCTCAGATGATAGCAATTCCATCTGTTTTCTCTGCCACCAAACATTGAGCCGTGGAAAAGCCAACACCCGCGTAGGGACAACTGCCTTATGAAGGCACATGGAGAAAAGGCACAAACTGCAATGGGAAGACCACCTGAGGAAAAGCAGCACACAAAAGCAAAGCCACCCTCCTTCTTCTCTTCCTCCTTCAGGTGCATCATCTTCAGCCGCTTTCTCATTTGCACCTTCACAATCACAGCCTCCCTCCTCCACTCCACCTCTCACCTTGAGCGGTTCCTGCTCCTCTGCCCACAGCAGCAGCCAGGTGTCCATGAGGGAAAACTCTGAGTGGAAGAAGCCAATGTCTGCCAGTCACCCCCTTGCCCGGCGTCTGACAGCTGGCTTGGCGGAACTGTTAGCTCGCTAGCTGTTACCATACCAGCTGGTGGACTCTGAGGCCTTCAGAAAATATGTAGCCATTAGGACACCGCAGTGGAAGATACCAGGCCGCAATTATTTCTCAAAAAAGGAGATACCCAAACTGTACCATGAAGTTGAAAGGAAAGTGGTGTCATCTCTGGTACACAGCGTTGGGTCAAGGGCCCATCTGACCACGGATGCCCCTGGTCTGCCAAGCACGGTCAAGGCAGGTACATTACTTACACAGCCCATTGGCAGGGCCGGTGCTACCATTAAGGCAAAGGAGGCAGCTACCCCAGGGCCCCAGAGCTTGTAGGGGCCCCCAGTGGCTACAAGAGGGAAAAAAATTTTCAAATCGGCCTTATAGTTTTTGAGAAAATCGATTTTAAAGTTTCCAAGGAAAAAAATATACATTTAAAAACCTGCCGACTTTAATGGTTAATAGCAAATCCACCTTAAATGCTAGAAACCCTAAATTTGCAGGATATGTTAAGGAGATCATTAGGAATAAGAGGAAAAAACAATTATTCAAAAAGACCTTATAGTTTTTGAGAAAATCGATTTTAAAGTTTAGAAGGAAAAAAGTATACTTGTAAATGTGGTAAATGTCACTTTTAGTAGCAAACCTAATGGTAGTGTAATTTTACATGCATCAAACGAAAGCGCAATAAATTTACTGACGGGGTTTCCAGGGGGTCAATACGCAGCCGCAGCTCTTTGGCCAGGGATCGCTATACAGCCGCAATATGGCATTTTTTCCTATTTTCCCAAATTTTTTTTTATGTTTAGAGTGTGGGAATTTAAAAAAAAAAAAAATTATGTGGGGTCCCCCCTCCTGAAACTTTTTAACCACTTGTCCCCCATGCAGGCTGGGATAGCCAGAATGTGGAGCTCCAACCGATTGGGACTTCACACCCTGACTATACCAGCTGCGAAAAAGGTCCCCTAATGCCGATTTTTGTTCCGGGGTATATGTTGGGGGGGCTCCCCAGGTTTATTTTGCCCTGGGGCCCCATTGTTGCTTAAACCGGCCCTGCCGATTGGGTCAACCTGGTGAGTGGCAAGCAGGGAGTACGTGGATGTGCAGCGGACCCAGTTGTGACACCTCCATGGCTTGCAGGCAGGCCTGCTGCCACCTCCTCTCCTTCTCTGCCTACTTCTCCTGCTACATCCTCTTCACTGTCATCCTCCTCCTCCTCCTTGGCTGAGTGGCAGTGCAACTCTCCTGGTGCTGCGATCTCCTCTCCAGCTACACAGCCCCAGCTCCCCAGGGCCTATGCCGCATGCCAGGTATGACGGTGTCACGTCTTAGACATGTCTTGCCTCTAAGCTGAGAGTCACACTGGAGCAGCTCTCCTGGCTGCTCTGAACAAACAGGTGGATCAGTGGCTGACCCCGCACCAACTGGAGATCGGCAACGTGGTGTGTGTCAACGGCAGCAATCTCATTTCGGCTTTGAATTTGGGAAAGTTAATACATGTACCCTGCATGGCACATGTGCTGAATCTAATCATTCAGAGATTTGTGTGTAAGTACCCAGGCTTACAGGATGTCCTGAAGCAGGCCAGGAAGTTGTGTGGGCATTTCAGGCGGTCTTACACGGCCATGGCACGCTTGGCCGATATTCAGCGGAGAAACAACTTGCCGGTGAGGCGCTTGATTTCTGATAGCCCGACTCGCTGAAATTTAACGCTCCTGATGTTTAACCGCCTGCTACAACAGGAGAAAGCCGTCAACCAGTATCTCTACAACTACAGTGAAAGGACATGCTCTGGGGAGATGGGGATGTTCTGGCCGAAGTACTGGACACTCATGCAAAATGCCTGCAGGCTGATGCGGCCGTTTGAGGAGGTGACAAACATGGTGAGTCGCAGTGAAGGCGCCATCAGCGGCTTGATCCCATATGCTTTCTTCCTGGAGCGTGCCATGCGTAAAGTGGTGGATCAAGCTGTGTAGAAGCGTGAACAGGAACAGTTACAGGAACAGGAGGAAGAGTTGTGGGATCAATTCTCAGCAGAGCCACATGTTTCCTTAACACCTGCGGCAGCACAGAGGGGGGGAGGAGGAGGAGGAGGAGGAAGAGTCGTGTGGGGAAGAGGAGTCAGATGATGAGGAAGGTGTTTTTATTAGGAGGACGCGGAAGAACAACCACAGCAGGCGTCGCAGGGGCTTGTGCTGCTCAACGTTCCCGTGGTATTCTTCGTGGCTGGGGGGAGGAGGACAACGTACCTGACATCCCTGAGGAAGAGCAAGAGGAGATGGATAGTACGTCTGCATCCAAATTTGAACAGATGTCCAGCCTGTTGAGGGACCCCCGTATACAAAAAACTCAAGGGGAATGAGCTGTACTGGGTGGCCACGCTACTAGACCCTTGGTATAAGCACAAAGTGGCGGAGATGTTACCAACTCACCTGTCCTGTCCACGCAGGCAAGGACAGGACACTCCAGCGATCTCATAGTGATGGCGGACATGCGGACATTCTTTAGTCCAACGCCTCGCCTTAGCCCTTCCGGATCCACCCTCCACCAACGCCTCGACCGGCAGGTATTCGACTACCTGGCCTTAAGTCTGGATGTAGACACTATGAGCAGCGATGAACCCTTGGACTACTGGGTGTGCAGGCTTAACCTGTGGCCAGAGCTGTCACAATTTGCCATCCAACTTCTGTCTTGCCCTGCCTCAAGCGTCCTGTCAGAAAGGACCTTCAGAGCAACTGGAGGCATTGTCAAAAAGTGTTCAATACCTCACCTTTATCAAAATGAATGAGGCATGGATCCCGGAGGACTACTGCCCCAAGACTAAGTCGCTCCCCACACAGCATCTGTGCCTGCAGGCCGCTTGACTGCCTTCTCCGTCACCACCAACAGGGTCCAGGACTCCAGACGGATTCCTGAATTTTTAAGGCTGCTACTAGCAGCGGCCGCTATAATAATTTTTCTGGTGCGTGTAAATTCCTGCCTAATTTTTCTGGCTGCACTGCAGCTGCAACAACAACAACACAAAAGGCATGTACATGTGCCCATCCCCCTTCATGATCATTACCTTGCCACGGTGAAGGGGCTTGCGTATCACAATGAAGCAATGACCGCCGGCTATATGAGTGTCTTGGGGGGGGGGGCACACCCAAGATAATAAGGTTGTTGCTTCATTGTGGACAGACCAAATTCGATCAGCTGGACAAGTCACTGTTGTTCTGTCATTGAGCTACCACAGCCCGGCGACCATATGGGCTTGAAAATCGCCAAGGCTTGCACTCTGGCCATGGTGCGCACCAGTCCAGCATGGCCGTCACTACACAAACAGCTGTTTGCGGTGCGTTACACAGTGAGTTTGGTCTGTCAGTGTGTAGCAGTACTCTAATTACACTCCCTGATTGATGTATACACATGCAAAATGTTTTAAAGCACTTTAGGCCTCCAATTTAGCATTCAATGTGATTTCTGCCTTTAAAACGCTGCTGTGCGTCAAATCCTGATTTTTCCCCGGGACTTTGGGCGTGTATCCCACTCCGCCATGCCCCCCTCCAGGTATTAGACCCCTTGAAACATCTTTTCCATCACTTTTCTGGCCAGCATAAATGTTTCTAGTTTTCAAAGTTCGCCTCGCCATTGAAGTCTATTGCGGTTCGCGAAAGTTCGCGAGAACCGAACTTTTGCGGAAGTTTGCGCTCGAGATTTGCGAACCGAAAATCGGAGGTTCGAGCCCTCTCTAGTCACCACCAGTGATAAATGTCAGAATATAAATCAGGGAGAAGAAAGATTTTACAATGGGCAAACACTGACTAAATGATCTATAAATTAATATTGTAAAAAAGAACCAATTTTATTCATTATATTATTTTCCCTACAGTTCCTCTTTAATTCACACCTTCCTACAGCCCAGCCCAACTGCTGTTCCTCTAATATTCTTAACATTCATTTTACAATAAATAAAGTTTCTCGACCTTTGGAGGAAGCGCTCGCTCCCGGCTATGTGTATAATATTCTCTTCTTCCGCGGCCGAGACGAGGATCTCCCCTTGTGAAGATGGCACCACGGTGATTTTTTTTAGTCACGGCCATGAAAGCTCGGCGGATTCTTTTGAGGTTCCGCCACTCAGCTATTCCGCTCTTACCTACGAAACTTTGAAATTCAAAAAAGTGGGGGAAAAAAAAATAATAATGTAAGTTTTTGAAGGACATGTGTTGCTCTAGGTGATCCTCTTAATTAAAGTGATTGCCTGCTAGGAGATGGTACTTTTTTTTTCTTGCCAGGGAAAAAAAAAGAGACGTGATGAATTTATTAGAACCCTGAAGGTAACTTTGTATGCGCGAAGCAGCTTCATGCGCCACTTATGCCATTTTTGGTTTCTGATCTGCTAAAACCTCCTCCGACGCTCCCTAAGCAAGTCGCAGCACTAGCAGCGGTTGTTATGTGTTTATATTAATTGTGCTATAAGGCAAACATGCTAATGAAACCGGTGCAAAGTTATCAATTATTACCGTATTATTTTTATTTTTTTTAAAAAGGATAACGTGAGCGCAAAACGTCAATGTGATCATTCCGGAAATGGCCACCTGTCTATAATGCGGGTATGATAAAAAGCTGGATGGTGCCCTCCTAAAGTGACCAGTCGATAGGAGATTTCATTTAAACTTTTGAGTGAATTTTGGATCTATGGGAAAGGGATTAATCACGGGCCGAACCAGAAATTTGCACAGGGCTTGGAGAACTAATAAATCACCACCTGACAGGTGATTCATTAAAGAGGAACTGGAGAAAAAAGTTTCTAGCCTTTTTGGCACTCCAGGCAAGAAGTCCTGTTTAATCCCCCCCCCCCCCCCCAAAAAAAAAAAATACACACACGAGAAAATATGAATCATGTGGTATATAATGCGGATACTTAAAGCGGAATATAACAATGCATTTCAACTTTGCTCTAAAACATTATTTACAGCATATTATATGCAACCTGCATTTTTTTTTTTACTAGACCAGCATTGGAAGGGTTACACACAGAGCTTTAAAGTTCCTGGAGAGAACTGCTCCCGCAGCCGAAGTTTAGATAGATACATTTAAGCAAAAGAAAATGTAACAAGTGTGGAATGTGACTCACTCTCTCTGACTGTGCAGGAGCTGGAGGACAGCCAGAGAGTGTGTAACATTCCTCACTTGTTACATTTTGTTTACTTAAATGTATCTATCTAAACTTCGGCAGGGGGAGCAGTTCTCTCCACGGAACTTTAAAGCTCTGTGTGTAACCCTTCCAATGCTGGTCTAGTAAAAAAAAAATGCTGGTTGCATATAATATGCTGTAAATAATGTTTTAGAGCAAAGTTGAAATGCAGGGTTATATTCCACTTTAATACAGGGAGTCCCTAACAACCTGCCAATCCTGTTGCATTACCTTGCACACCCCTTCCTGCACTCCCTCAGCTTAGTGTGTAAATGCAGAGTATAGTCATAGTTGGCCTTTGACCTGTGCGACCAGAGCGGTCGTTTAGGGTGCCGGCTTCCAAGGGGGCGCCTATAGCTACCTTTAGAGACAGACACAGGTCACACAGACACAGCACTGGACTTCGCAGGGAGGTGAGAGCGCAGCCTCTGCTGCACTATACTCTGCATTTACACACTAGGCTGCGGGCTTGCAGGAGGGGATAGGGACAGATAGTGGCACAAGGGGGCATAAGGAGGCACAGGGGGCAAGAGAGAGGCACAAAAGGGGACAGAATGAGCCTAGGCACAGTGGGGCGGAGGGATGCACAGGGTGGCAGAGGAAGCACAAGTGACAGAAAGAGGCATGGGGACAGAGGCAGGTACAGGGGGACAGGAGGAGGCCTGAGGGCCAGAAGGAGTCACAAAGAGGGGCAAAAGAAAGCACAGTGGGACAGAAGAAGGCACACAGGGGGACAGAAGAAGGAAAAAATGAGAAAAGAAGGAGGCACAGGGGGACAGAAGGGGGCACAATGGGGGACAGAAGTAGGCAAAGGAGGACAGAAGAAGGCACACAGGGGGACAGAGGGAGGCACAAATGAGGACAGAATGAGGCACAATGGAGGCAGAAGGAGGAACAATGGGAGACAGAAGGAGCCACAGGAGAAAAAAAAGAAGACACAAATGAGGACAGAAGGAGGCACAGGGGGACAGAAGGAGGCTCAATGGGGGACAGAGAGAGGCACGGGGAGACAGAAGAAGACAAGAGGACCAGAAGCAGTCACAAAGGAGTACAGAAGGAGGCACAGGGGGACTAAAGGAGGCACACAAAGGGACAAAAGGAAGAACAAAGGGGGGCAGAAGGAGCCACAATGGAGGATAGAAGGAGGCACAATGTGGGACAGAAAGAGGTAGAGGAGGACAGAAGTAGAGACAGGGAGACTGAAGGAGGCATACAGGCAAATAGAAGTAGGCACAAAGGGGGAGAGAAGGAGGCACAATGGGGGACAGAATTAGGCACAAAGGCGGACAGAAAGAGGCACAAAAGGGGGACTGAAGACGCACATGGAGACAGAAGGAAGCACAAAGATAGACAGAAGGAAACACAGGAAGACAGAAGGGGGCAGAGGGGGACTGACGAAGGAACAGGGGAGCAGAGGTAGCACAAGGGGACAAAAGGAGGCACAGGGAGACAGAAGGAGGCACAGGGAGACAGAAGGAGGCACAGGGAGATGGCAGCAGGAAATGGCAATATGATGGCGATATTTACCTTAGGGATTCAGCACAGGCGCTGTTCCATCTTCCCCTTCAGGCTCCAGTGGAAATAGCCGGGCCAGATAGGGTCTGCTCTATGGTGCATGCATGTGCAGTAGTGCCTGTGCAGTAGAGCCGACCCGATAGAACTCACAGCAGAGGCAGAGAGGGAAGATGGTACTGCGTCTGTGCTGGATCCCTAAGGTAAATAGCATCACATGCTTAAAGAGAATCTGTATTGTTAAAATCGCACAAAAGTAAACATACCAGTGCGTTAGGGGACATCTCTTATTACCCTCTGACACAATTTCGCCGCTCCCCGCCGCATTAAAAGTGGTTAAAAACAGTTTTTAAAAGTTTGTTTATAAACAAACAAAATGGCCACCAAAACAGGAAGTAGGTTGATGTACAGTATGTCCACACATAGAAAATACATCCATACACAAGCAGGCTGTATACAGCCTTCCTTTTGAATCTCAAGGGATCATTTGTGTGTTTCTTTCCCCCTGCATCTCTCATGCACTGAAGTGTCAGGCTGCTCTTTTCTTCCTGCAAACAGCTTTGCCCTTGTCTGTAATTCCTCACTATGTGAAAGCCCAGCCAGCTCAGAGGACGATTTATCCAGCTTGTAAAAGATGAGAGATAAGAGAGAAGCTGCCCTAATCTAAATAACACACAGGCAGTGTGCATAGAGGGGCATGGAGGCTTAGCAGAACCACAACACTGAAGAACTTGGCAGCCTTCCAGACACAGGGTGACAAGTCTGACAGGGGAAAGATACATTGATTTATTACAGAGATGGTGATAGTAGAAAGTGTTGCAGTAAGCCAGAGCACATTAGAATAGGTTTTGGAACTTGTAGGATGGTATAAAACTATATGCAATTTTTGTTACAGAGTCCCTTTAAGGTGTTACTGTGCTTGGCACACATCCCCTGACAAGCTTGTCGTCAGATTTTCGGGGGGAGCCAGGGCTGGACGGGGCTACACAGGAGGATGGGGAAGCCTCGATAGCATCCAGTGGCTTCCCCCAACCGAGGTAAGTACTCCCCAGGGGGCACTTTTTTTTTGTACAGGTTCTGTTTAAGAAAAGTGGATATTCATCAAAACATTCATGAAAAAAAAAGCACTTTCTAAACAAAAACAAAAAAAAGGGAAAGCATCTACCGTATCTCTATCACATCCCCTTTCCTTTGAAATTAACGGAAGATCAAGGCTAGCGTCCCTTTTTAACCTCCTTCCTCTCCGTGAACATGACAGCAACGTTCTGGCGAGCCTATCACTATGTCACTCACACTTCCTCTGATACGGAAGACGACCGAACTCCAAGACTTCTGCCGAAACCCCTTTCACTGCGAGCATATTTCCACTTGTTAGTCACTTATTTGTCCAACAAAAAAAGACAATAGAATCTTGCCACATCCTTCACACTTCCTCTTTTTGTGCTGAATTCCCATGAACTGTGTTCTCATCGAGCAGGTATCTCCCTAGAACAGAAAAACAAGCCTTTACTTTTACCACTAAAAAATATTCCCCATCTCCTACATAAAAAAAAAGAAAGAAAAGAGACAGAGAGAAAGAGAGAGGGAAAAAAAATAAAAGTATTTTGCGCCTTGACATAAATTTGGCAGAGCCAGTCAGCAGCACAGCAGGCGAGGGGGAAAAAAGTGTTAAAATAGATTTCCATTTTCTTTTTTACAAAACCGCAAGTCACAGAGCCGTTAAATTTGATTAAAGCGATGCCGCGATCGGTTTCAGACTTTTAAAAATTATTCCTTGGGTTTTTTACTTTGCTGGTCCAAGATACCAGTGAGCTCGAGCAACGAGCGACCTACTTCTGTGAGTGGCGTGGCTTTGGGAACGAAATAGTCAAAAAGTAAAAGTTCAGTAACAGCAAACTTAAAGCAAATCTGAACTGAAAATGAAGGCCTCTTACACAGTAAGACGTTGCGTTTGATGCGACGTTAAGGTCGCATAACGTGCCCCTAATGCAACGCATTGAAAGACTATAACTTGGACATTATTTTGCCCTGTGTTTGGTGCGCCGTTTTCGTTGCACAGTGATAGAATGAAAACGGCGCATGCGTTAAAAACAAAACATTACTGAGCATGTGCAAACAGTCTAACGCAACTAAAAACGTGTATAATGCACGGCATGCAGCACTTTCATTTAACGTGCAGCGTTAGACACCAACGCAACGTCTGCACTGTGAACAGCCCATTTGATTTTTTTATTGCTGTAAGTTATTGTGCACTACATGTTGTTTTAACGTGCGACTTTAACGTCACACTGTGAAAGAGCCCTAAAAGCCAAAATAAACATACACCCATCATGCTTACCTCCCGTGTAGTCTACTCCTCAATCTCTTTCTCCTCTCCTGCGTCCTGTTTATTTACTTTGAAAATGGCCATTACCCCATAACAGCTTCCAGGTCAGCCCACTGTTAAACTGTAATATCACCCACCATAGCCATATTGAAACATGGACATTACCTTGCATATCAGTTGTCCTTTCAGTTATCCTGTCAGAACTGGAAGGGATCATTGTTATAGAAGAAAATGGTGAATGGTAGTTTCAGGCTTCTGAAAGGAACTGATGGTGAGGTAAGTATGTAATATTCATTTGCAGGTACATCATGTGTTTACTTTAAATCATTTTACTTGGTTTACTTTAAAAATGGTTTCAAGATTTAAACCACACCCCATAACCAAACCGGAATCTCATTCTCTCATCATTTTCTAGGTCTCATTTTTTTTTTATTTAAAGGGATACTGTAGGGGGGTCGGGGGAAAATGAGCTGAACTTACCCGGGGCTTCTAAAGGTCCCCCACAGACATCCTGTGTCTGCGCAGGCGCTCACGGATGCTCCGGCCCCGCCTCCGGTTCACTTCTGGAATTTCTGACTTTAAAGTCAGAAAACCACTGCGCCTGCGTTGCCGTGTCCTCGATCCCACTGATGTCATCAAGAGCTCACAGCGCAGGCCCAGTATGGTCTGTGTCTGCGCAGTACACTCCTGGTGACATCAGCGGGAGCGAGGACACGGCAACGCAGGCACAGTGGTTTTCTGACTTTAAAGTCAGAAATTCCAGAAGTGAACCGGAGGCGGGGCCGGAGCATTGGGGAGTGGCTGCGCCAACACAGGGTGTCTGCGGGGGACCATTAGAAGCCCCGGGTAAGTTCAGCTCATTTTCCCCCGACCCCCCTACAGTATCCCTTTAAACTTCCTTTGTGATGAAAATGTTTGAATTTTTTTCACAGTACATTTGTAAGAAAGGCAGAGAAACAAAAAGCTGCAAGCACTGTAGCATATTATATTAACTGATGGGGGGGGGGGGGGGGGGGGCAGGAAGTGGGTAGCCGAAATACAGGTAAACCCACAGGAAGCCTAGAGGCGAGGACACGCCCACAGTACCAAGAATCAACAGAGAGGCGCCCAATCTGACTGTGGGCTCCATGTGCTAAGAAATTAGTCAGGTTTCATGGAAATGGAACTGGTAATCTGATCCAGAGCATATGTTTCTTTAGAGGAATACTGTGTGTGTGTGGGGGGGGGGGGGTCGGGGGGAAATTAGTTGAACTTACCCGGGGCTTCTAATGGTACCCCGCAGACATCTTGTGCCCGCGCCGCCACTCACTGATAAGGCTGTTTCTGAACGATCCGCCCGGCGGATTGCTCAGAAACAGCCTTAACAGTCCGCCGACAGACTGTACACACGCTGTACTGTCTGCTGTAAACCAGCCCAGAGGAAGGTGATGACGGACCCGTGTGTACGAGCCTTTAGGCAGGCTAAACTTTCTAAATACACACAGGGTGCATTTCTCTCAGTTTTCCTTCTGTCCTGTGCAAGAGTTCAGCTCCAGAGAACACACACAGGTGCAATCACAGCACAATGCTTTCTAAGAAGGCCCGTATGTGTAGAGTAATTACCCCGCAGAACATGACCCTCCGCCTCTCCCCCTCCAGCTAGCTGTAGCAGCTGAATACCTGCCTGCCTGGCTACAGCAGCCCCAGTCTTGTCAGCCCGCACGGTGCTTACTGAGTGCACCTGCCGCACAGATGGTGCCTCCACCGGCTGCCAGTCTGGGGAAACACAGCATATGTCCTGAGACGCTGCCTGAAATAACTTTACCTGATGCCTTTGTGGAGTTGAGAAGTTTGCAAGTTCTGCTCTCTGTACTGCACTGACTTTACCGACCTCCGGAGGGATCCGTGTAGCATGTGCAAGTTTTTATGGCTGCACTGCACGTTGTATGGCTGCACTGCAGGTTGCATGGCTGCACTGCACGGTGTATGGCTGCACTACACGGTGTATGGCTGCACTGCAAGTTGTATAGCTGCACTGCAAGTTGTATGGCTGCACTGCAAGTTGTATGGCTGCACTGCAAGTTGCATGGCTGCACTGCACGGTGTATGGCTGCACTGCAAGTTGCATGGCTGCACTGCACGGTGTATGGCTGCACCGTGCAGCAGTGGTTCCCAGCAAGATTTCAGATATCCGAACTACCCAGATAATCCGAAGAGGGGAGAGAGAGAGAAAGAGGGAGGGAGAGAAAGAGAGAGAGAGAAGGAGAGAGAGAGAGAGAAAGAGAGAGACGGAGAGAGAGAGAGACGGGGGAGAGAGAGAGGGGGGAGAGAGGGAGAGAGAGAGAGAGAGAGACGGAGAGAGAGAGACGGGGGAGAGAGGGAGAGAGAGAGAGAGAGAGAGACGGAGAGAGAGAGAGAGATACGGGGGAGAGAGAGAGGGGGGAGAGAGAGAGAGAGAGAGAGAGAGAAAGAAGAGAGAAAGAAGAGAGAGAGAGGGAGGGAGAGAGAGAGGACAGGGAGGGAGAGAGACGGAGAGAGAGAGAGAGAAAGAAAGAGACCTCCGAAAGGGGTTTTTGCAATTTGCAGAGACTTTTGGAAGCATTTTAAGCAATTTTCAGGTCACTTCCGGTTTTCTATTCGGATATCCAAATCCGGCCGGATATCCAGGATATTGGGTTCAGATATCCGAGTTTACTCGGATACCAAAAAGTTCGGATTCGCATATCCGATTGGGATCCGGATATCTGGGTATCCGGATCCGAATCAATTTGGATTTTAAAAAGGGTATCCGAGCACTCCTGCTGTGCAGACATCCATACAGGCAAGGAACCAATAGTGTCTCAGTCAGAGTCTTAGGATTTATACATTTTTCCCCAGGACACCTTTACAAGCTATTTCTCTATGCCATGTACAGCCCCCCTTCCATGTATAGCCCCCTTTTCTCTATGTACAGCAACCTCCCAGTTGTTGGAATTAATACCTACAACAGCTCTCATGCTTAAGGTGGCCACACACTATACAATTTTTTAAATATATGTTCAATTTAAGAATTGCAATACATTTTTCTGACTGATTGTAACATTTAAAAAATCTGACCAATGTACCACACACCTATGTTCAATTTTTCCCCAATTATGATAAAAATGATTGGAAACTCTGAGAAAATTGCTAGGGTGTGTATATTAATAAACTGGCAATCTAACACACACACCATAGAATCTTTAGAAAGATTGAAGAAAAATTTCCAGCATTCCAGATCGATAAAAATTGGGAAAAAACGGGAAATCCGATAAGCTTTTCAGTCAAATGAAAAAAAAAAAAGCTTTCGAATTTTTTCGGGAGATCCGATCATATTTATCGAATTGCTGTAAAATCGGATCATTTTATTGTATCGTGTGTGGCTACCTTTAGGCTTATTGTATCTAAAAAGGCCACTAGATGACACTGTGCATTTTGATAATGTGCACTTTACGTGTTGCTTATTGTGTTGAAGTTTTTTTTTTTTTTGATGTTTCACTTCCACTGTGTGTTGCTGTTATCGTCTGGATAACAGAGTAGCCAGAGCTCGTGCTACTGCGCAGTTGTGGCCAAGGGTTTGTATTCTTTCCACCCCAAGGCCTAGTATGTTGGGGCTACCCTTCCATGGGCAGCAGTGCCCCTCTCATTCCACATGCCCCTCTCATCAGGGGCGTATCTGGGTAATATGGATCCATCTGAAAATGGCGCCTGCGAATAATGGCGCTCGGTGTTGCCGCTAATCCGTTTGTCCCTTATCGCTATTTAATGTTAAAGCCTTATCGTTATTTAGCTCTGTTTATTTTATTGAAAATTAGCGTTAACACACAGAACCGTCTCTGTACCTATGCCTAACCCCTAGACCCCCCTGGTGGTGCCTAACCCTAACCACCTCCCTGGTGGTGCCTAACCCTAACCACCTCCCTGGTGGTGCCTAACCCTAACCACCCCCCTGGTGGTGCCTAACCCTAACCACCTCCCTGGTGGTGCCTAACCCTAACCACCCCCCTGGTGGTGCCTAACCCTAACCACCCCCCTGGTGGTGCCTAACCCTAACCACCCCCCTGGTGGTGCCTAACCCTAACCACCCCCCTGGTGGTGCCTAACCCTAACCACCTCCCTGGTGGTGCCTAACCCTAACCACCCCCCTGGTGGTGCCTAACCCTAACCACCTCCCTGGTGGTGCCTAACCCTAACCACCCCCCTGGTGGTGCCTAACCCTAACCACCCCCCTGGTGGTGCCTAACCCTAACCACCCCCCTGGTGGTGCCTAACCCTAACCACCCCCCTGGTGGTGTCTAACCCTAACCACCTCCCTGGTGGTGCCTAACCCTAACCACCTCCCTGGTGGTGCCTAACCCTAACCACCCCCCTGGTGGTGCCTAACCCTAACCACCCCCCTGGTGGTGCCTAACCCTAACCACCCCCCTGGTGGTGCCTAACCCTAACCACCCCCCTGGTGGTGCCTAACCCTAACCACCTCCCTGGTGGTGCCTAACCCTAACCACCTCCCTGGTGGTGCCTAACCCTAACCACCTCCCTGGTGGTGCCTAACCCTAACCACCCCCCTGGTGGTGCCTAACCCTAACCACCCCCCTGGTGGTGCCTAACCTTAAGACCCCCCCTGGTGGTGCCTAACCCTAACCACACCCCTGGTGGTGCCTAACCTTAAGACCCCACCCTGGTGGTGCCTAACCCTAACAACCCCCCTGGTGGTGCCTAACCCCAAGCACCCCATTGGTGGTGCCTAACCCTAAGACCTCCCTGTTGGTGCCTAACCCTAAATGCCCCCTGGCGGTGCCTAACCCTAACCTTGACAGTGTACATTAAATCGATTTACCGATGTACCAAAAGAGAAAGAGGCCTTGCACATTCCTATATAAAACTTTTAGGTTTATTGGAAAATAATTAAAAGGCATACATTACTGTTCCAGACAATATGGAAGAGAGAGGTGTAAAGGCAGGTGGGGAGGTCGACAGCCGTTTCGCGCCATCACATACAGTGGCGCATCGTCAGGACAACCACCCCACAAAAAATTCCCCCTTATATAGATGCTTACCACCTCGTTTATAGATGAGCAGCTGCACTTGATGACCCCCTAGAAACTCAGCGTTGAATGTGAGGCGCACACCAAACGCGTTCGGAGGGAAGAAAGACGATATCCGCTCGTATATCGTCTTTCTTCCCTCCGAACGCGTAACACCTCTCTCTTCCATATTGTCTGGAACAGTAATGTATGCCTTTTAATTATTTTCCAATAAACCTAAAAGTTTTATATAGGAATGTGCAAGGCCTCTTTCTCTTTTGGTACATTGGACTTTGTTTGTTTGGCCTACTGCACTTCCTCAGTGTGTTCAGCATCCTGTGCATGGTCCATTTCTCTATTGGATTTAAATCGATTTACCGTTTTGCAGTTAAATAACGTCTGCAGTTTGGCTTATGTAGGGAGCTATTGATAAATAACGTTACTGTGTGCCGTTTTTCTTCTTTTTTTCCCTGTGCGCCATTATTATGCAGTACTAACGATAAATAGCGATAAGCGTATCTTTTTAATGAGGCGCCATTTTTATGCATAGCCGCTGTGCACCATTATTCACTAATCCGGGGTAATATAGAGCCTATGGTAAACACTAAAATTGTGCCCCCTCCGGTTACAGCCCCCTTCCACTCCAAAAAGAGCACCCTTTCCCGTGTACATGTGTTATGGTTGCATGTAATTTTTGGTTTGGCATATTGCTGAAATTACTTTTTTGGAAATATCTCTTCTTATTCTCTCTGTCATGTTCCCTAGATAACAGAATGTATCAGATTTGAGGTCTGAGTGATGGGGAAGCACGGGGGTAGGCATGGTGGTGCAACACAGGAGCAGGCATGGCACCCATAGTGATGTGGCGCCCATGGCATGTTCCATGCCTGCAGCCCTCTAGATACGCCTCAGCCTCTCATTCCACCCCTCTTCCATGTGTGTCATCCATGAACTGTAGCCCCTTTCTTTCATGTAAAACTCCCTTGGGCATCAGTGGTGGAGGTGGTAGGGGGTGACCACCAGTGAAAGCAACCCTTATTTCACATCTATATGCCAGCTTGGGGTACAGCTGCCCAAGGCCCAGTCCTTTGCGTTCTTTCCAGAAATCCGGCCCTGGTTTTGGCCATATTCTCACGGGTGCAGTACAGCAATGCTTGTGCCTTAAGAGAAGCATGGCTCAAATGTTCTGGAGGGCCCTGGTGAGCAGCGGCAGCAAGGACATGGGAAGCCACTAAAGGATCCGGAGGTTTCCCTCTTCTCTTAGGTATGTATGTCTTCTTTTACCAGAAGTTCGTCTTGGGTTCCCTTTAAAGTATACCTTAGCAGTAATTATTTTTCAATAAAGACGCCTAATGTGTGTATGGAGAGTTGTTGGGATGCTTACCGCACCTCCCGTGCCCCGGCGTCTCCCTCCATTCTCCAGTACTGATCCATGTAATCTTCCCTCTGACCCAGACATACTACTCTGCACAGCCGCAGTATGTCCGCTTGGGAGCCTTACATCATATGGCGTCCCCAGGGAGCGTTGGCGCAGTGCGCCCTGAGTTGACAAACTGAGCATGCACAATGTAGTACGTCCGGGTCGGAAGGCACCAACAATGCCAACCAGGACATTGGATAATTACCGGAGAACGGAGGAATACGCTGGAACTCGGGAGGCGCGGTAAGCATCTGCAAAACTCCCCATACACATATTAAGCGTCCTTTTTGAAAAAAAAAAATTACCACTAAGGTATCCTTTGAGAAAACCTACAGACCACTAAAGAGAAAACCCCCAGCAGGCATGTCCTTATCATCACTGGTTATACCTGTAGACAAGTAACTTATTCTGGACATTTTATTTTTTCTACACAGAGTTGCTTTAACTGTTTGAAAATACTTGATTGTCTTTTTTTCTTTTTGTGGTCTTCTTTATCTCGCTGTTTATTTCAGTCTTACTTGGGCACCGACAAGAGGAAAAAAAGCCAGCGGCATTTTGCAGAAAAGCGCGGTGTGCCCAGATCAGATGCTTTTATTTCACTCATCGAATCTGTTCCACCTCTCTCTCTTATTGTAATGAGGGTTTGAGAGGAGAGCTCTTCTCCTTATTTCACTCTGGCCGGCGGTTGCCAGATTTTTTTCCCTCTTTCTCTCTCTCGTTCGCTTAAGCGTCTTAGCTGTACGGACAGATTTCTTTTCTGCATGGCATTTGTCACAACATGAATCACATCGCCCTCCCTTTCCCGGGGCTCTGCTCCGCGCGCTATCTCCACAACAACATTTGCTGTGTAGGACTTTCTTTCTTCTTTTCACCCTTCTTGAGTTCCAAGCTGGCAGGAGACTTTTTGGCCAATGCGCCCGTTCTGCCGGCAAGTCTTCAAGCTCCTCGGATGAGCACAGAATTACTCAGCCTTGGCAGAGAGGACGCCACCGGCAATCTGAAACTCATGAAGGCTAAATTGGTTTTAAAACCTTCCAATCTCAATCCCCTGAAGGCTATTTATCGAATTAACTTTGAGGACTTTTTTCAATTTCGCCGGCTCGCCCCCTTTATTTAGTTATTAATTAATCGCCGTAAGAAGGCCTTGAAATGCGCCCGTGTGATGGGCTGGGATTGAGTAATCCCTTGACGACGACGTTATCATGAAGTTAACCGTACTTTAATATCTCCAAATTTCCTAGCATGGTCTCCTTCCAAACCTGGCTTAGCGTTCGGCCCCAGCTCATTTGTGGACGGGGTTTGGATGATATTTCGAGATGAGGATTCCCGTTATCTTTCGTAACGAAGGTAAACTTGGATTTTCTGAAGCAATAATGAGGGTGGCAAGAGGATCCAGTAGCCAAAGCCTAATCAGGGCTTCTGATGCTATGATTGCATAAATTTCATGTTAATAAGTGTGTTTAACACCCAACTCCAGCAGAGCTGGATCATCCACAAGGCAAACCTAGGCAGTTACCTAGGGCCTGGAAAAAGTCTAGTGGTGTGTGCCTGCTGCTCCCCTTTCCAGGCTATATATACTGGGGGGGCACCTATACCTGCCAACCTATACGGAAGCACCTATACCAGGCTACCTATACTGGGGCACCTATACCAGGCTACCTATACTGAGGCACCTATACCAGGTTACCTATACAGGGGGAACCTACACCAGGCTACCTAAACTGGGGGCACCTATACCAGGCTATCAATACTTGGGGCACCTATACCAGGCTACTTATACTGGGGGGCATCCACACTTGGGGCTTGATTCACAAAAGAGTGCTAACTGTTAGCACGGCCGTTTTTGTTTTAAGGGGGAAAGAGGCCGGGGGGGAAGAGGGGGGGGGGGGGACACGTCCAAAGTTTCGCACGGGGCCCAGTGATTTCTAGTCACGCCTCATTAGATTTGTAAATTCAAGTGATTTCGTATTCACATTTGTAATATCGCGTAATTTTCGTGTAATTTTGTGCCGACTTTATTAGTGAATAGCAAAGCTCCCATACATGCTATTGACACCAAAATTGCTACATAAGTTAAAGGAAACATCAGGCTAAAAAAATTTAAAATCAGCTTTACTCACCTGGGGCTTTCTCCAGCCCCTTGCAGCTGACTGTCCCACACTGATCTCTCCGCCCTCCGCCGCCGTCCCGGGCTTCCTGCACGCTGTTCAGGCCAACCTTGAGGTCGTCCTTACTGCGCCTGCGTGAAGTGCTGCTGTCAATCATGGCCACATTGTCCGCGGCTTACTGCTTAGGTGCAATAGTTCTGTGCCTGCACAGTATGCCATGGACAACGTGGCCATGATTGACAGCGACGCCTCACACAGGTGCAGTAAGGACGACATCGAGGTCGGCCTCTGCACCGTGCGGGGAGCCCGGGACAGCGGCGGAGAGCGAAGCGATCAGTGTGGGACAGTCGGCTGCAAGGGACTGGAGAAAGCCCCAGGTGAGTAAAGCTGATTTTACATTTTTTAGCCTTTAAGGAGAATAATGGGAACAAGTGAAAAAAAAAAATTCAAAAAGACCTTGTAGTTGTTGAGAAAATCGATTTTAAAAATGCAAAGAAAAAAATGTTGTTTTTTTTGAAAATCTTTTTTTAAAACATGTTTCCTTTGCATTTTTAAAATTGATTTTCTCAAAAACTACAAGGTCTTTTTGAAGAAAAAATGTTTTGTCTTGTTCCCAGTATTCTCCTTAACATACAGTATGTAGCAATTTTGGTGATAATAGCAAAAGTCGGCACGAAATTACGCGACATTATGGATTAGTTACATTTGCATATTACGAATTTTTCCGAAATTTTGAATTAAAATTTTGCATCCTAAATTGATAATTACGATGCAAAATTACAACTATGCAAAATTTGTGCTCATCACTGATTACAACCATGCAATTTAGTGAGGCAGATTTCTGTGCAGGAAATACTTACAAAGTGACAGGCTAGGGACAGGTGTCATTCTCTACCAGGATAGGCCAAGGACCCATTGCTAAGAGGCTCCCTCTGATAACTCTACTATAATTGAGTGCAGAGCCAGTTCTAGATAGGCACATATGAGGGGGCGTACGTTAAAAAAGGGCGCCGGGAAAAAAGGGCGCACGGTTTTAAACGATAAGCATGAATAACGTTTAAAAAATAAATTGTGCTATATTTCGTTTAAAAATAATGTTTTATAAAGTTATAAATCATTAAATAATGTGTATGAAATCGACAATTATAAAAACGTTAATCTTCCGTTTAAAAAGTGAAACGTATAACGTTTAAAAAAAAATACTAAGTAACCCTCCCTGTACCTACCCCTAACCCCTAGACCCCCCTGTTGGTGCCTAAACCTAAGACCCCCCTGTTGGTGCCTAAACCTAAGACCCCCCTGTTGGTGCCTAAACCTAAGACCCCCTGTGATAAGCATTAATAACGTTTTAAAAAATATTGTGCGGTTTTTCGTTTAAAAATAATGATTTAAAAAAGAAATTTTTTTACAATTTTTCGTTTATAAATAATGTTTTAAAAAGTATTGTACTGTTTTTCGTTTAAAAATAATGTTTAGAAAATTATAAATCATTAAATAACGTGTAATCATGAGAAGCAGTTATAAAACATTAAAAGTCTCCGGGTGCCGCTTTTAAAACGTTATTTTTCTCCGGCGCCCTTTTTTCCTGTTGGGCGCCGATTAAACGATATTTATTATGGGAGTGAATGGCGGCGCCCTTTTTGTCCACCTGCCTCATGCGCCCAAATTTCCTGCTTCCTATGAGGGGGCAGTCAGAAATGTGAAGGGGGCATCATGTTTGAGCACATCTTTTCTAGACACGATAGTGCTTCGCGCGAAAAATGGGCATGGTCGTGATGTCATGTGGGCAGGGCTAACTGTAATGTAGTTATACCAGCTAATGTAGTTACATTTAAAAAAAATGAAGTAAATGCACATAATGACAGACAGCCTTTCACCAGTAAATGCATGTAAGAGACAGCGTTTCACTAGTAAATGCACGTAATGAGAGACAGCGTTTCACCAGTAAATGCATGTAATGAGAGACAGTGTATCACCAGTAAATGCACATAAGAGACAGCGTTTCACCAGTAAATGCACATAATGAGAGATAGTGTTTCACCAGTAAATGCACATAATGACAGACAGCCTTTCACCAGTAAATGCATGTAATGAGCGACAGCATTTCACCAGTAAATGCACATAATGAGAGACAGCGTTTCACCAGTAAATGCATATAAGAGACAGCGTTTCATCAGTAAATGCACATAAGAGACAGCGTTTCACCAGTAAATGCACATAATGAGAGATAGCGTTTCACCAGTAAATGCACTTAATGACAGACAGCCGGTGTCCTCAGTATATGTAGCCAGGTCTATAGGTGTCCCCCGTATATGTAGCCAGGTGTATAGCTTTCCCCGGTATATGTAGCCAGGTGTATAGCTATCCCCAGTATATGTAGCCAGGTGTATAGGTGTCCCCAGTATATGTAGCCAGGTGTATAGGTGTCCCCAGTATATGTAGCCAGGTGTATATGTGTCCCCAGTATATGTAGCCAGGTGTATATGTGTCCCCAGTATATGTAGCCAGGTGTATAGCTGTTCCCAGTATATGTAGCCAGGTCTATAGCTGTCCCCAGCATATGTAGCCAGGTGTATAGCTGTCCCCAGTATATGTAGCCAGGTCTATAGCTGTCCCCAGCATATGTAGCCAGGTGTATAGCTGTCTACAGTATATGTAGCCAGGTCTATAGGTGTCCCAGTCTATGTAGTCAGGTGTATAGGTGTCCCCAGTAAAAGTAGCCAGGTCTATAGATGTCCCAAGTATATGTAGCCAGGTCTATTGATGTCCCCAGTATATGTTGCCAGGACGTACCGTGTCCCCAGTATAGCCAGGTGTATAGGTGTCCCCAGTATATGTAGCCAGGACTTACCGTGTCCCCAGTATAGCCAGGTGTATAGATGTCCCCAGGAGGGCTGGAAGCGCAGAGAAGAGGGAGCGGTGGGGAAGGGGGGACGTCTCCCCCCCCTTCCCTCACCTGGGGCTCCCCCTTCCTCGTTCCCCCCCTGCAGATGTGAGCCGCTGGCAGCGGCAGCAGAAACTTCCTATTCCCAGCACGAAGGAGATCTGTGCGCCGCTACTCTGGTCTAGATGACGTGCCGTCTTCTCGCCTCGCTGGCTCTGCGTTCCAGAACCAGGAAACAGGCGGAGGCAGCGGGCGGAGACGGCCTGGCTGATTCCCTTTGAAAAGTATTTATTGGAGGGGGGCAATGCCCCCTTTTGCCCCAGCGTATAGCCGGCTCTGATTTCAGTGTGAAACTAGCAAGGCCATAGTGAAGTTGTATACAGTGAATTGAAACAGGGGCTAAATGTCCATTTCTGACTTTGTCCAAACCCGAGTTCTGTGTATTTGCTGGTTTGGCAATGATTTCATTGCCTCCTTGTACATTGCTATGCTTTCTGGATGCATCTGCTTGGACTCCCAAATCTTTGGATTTCCTTTCTAGAAGCGGACTGAACGCCAGGTTACAGGAAGTGACCCGGCGTGGATGGACGGCTGCTTCCTGTCCGGGCTGCCCCTGCCAATCATTACATTATGAAGTCTCCTCTGCGGTAGCCGAGGGAGACGGGCTTCCTCTGCACGCAGTAAATACCTGGCGACTCTCCGCAACCCTTTGTTCTGCTCACAGCGGAGGAATCTTCTCTGTTATCACCCCCACCTTGCTTTGAATAGGTCATAAATTTCACCTTTCTCATAAAACCCCAAGTTCCCTCCTCTCCTCCAGCTGTTTGTTATTGTAACTGAGGAGGTGACGCTAGCGAAGTTCAGGTCTGGAGCCAAAGTGCTCACCAATCTGTCAGTATCAATTGTGAAGATCTTTCCGAGGCTTCCAGAACTGGAGAGGAGGCCTTCTGTGGCGGGTCAAACACTCTACAGACACGAGACACGGCAAGACCGGAGGAAACATCGGGAAGAGAAACACTAAGAAAATAAATTATGTTTAATACACAAACTTATTAAAGCAGACTTAAAGGACATCCAAGGTGAAAAATACAGTGATGAGATAAACAATTGTATCTACCCTCCTCCTCCTAAAATTACTTTTTTAGTTATCCCACGGTTTTATTTCATATTAGAATCTAGTTTTTAGGTTTTTACTGTTTCATTGTCTTTGCTCAATGACACCTTCATTAAAGTATGCCAGTGCTCAAATCTATGAACTATTGATCCTTTTTATCTCTTTCCTGCTCTCGGAAGCCATTTTCTGCCAGGAAAGTGTTTTATGGCTGTAATTACTTATCAGTGAGGGTTACGCTATAATCTGACCTAGTCCTGACCCAGAAAGAAACTGTCACTTGCAGACCTGATGTTTAACTCTTTCAGGCAGAGAAAGAAAAAAAGGACCACAGCATAGTCATTTGTGTGCTTGGCACTGTACATACCCATGTCTATCTCATCATGTCACATGTCACCTCAGTTGTCTTTAAACTCAGAACTTTTTCTCTGCTGTAAAAGATAAGCAACAGCATAATAATCTTTAAAGGTAAACTTTTTTTGTTACAGCTGATACAAATCCTGCAATAAATCTGCAGTGTGTCTACGTCCTGCTTTTATGTAAGCAGACATAGGGCTTGATTCACAAAAGAGTGCTAAATGTTAGCACGGCCGTTTTCGTGCGAATTTTTGCATTGCGCGTGATCGCGAATTTTCGCGTGAAACGATAACAGAATTGATATCGTTTTTGCGCAAAAATTCGCGTTTGCGCACCAAAACCATTACCATTTTGCGCGAAAATTCGCGATCGCGTGCAATGCGAAAATTCACGCGAAAATGGCTGTGCTAACAGTTAGCACTCTTTTGTGAATCAAGCCCATAGGGTTATCATCCTGTGTTTACAAATTAGCTTCTCTGCTGAGGCAGCCAGCTGACACAGCTGAAAGAGCTAGTGACAGTTGTGATTAGTCACAGATGAGGGGCAATTAGACAGGCTAAACTCTCTAAATACATACAGGGTGCATTTCTCTATTGTACACTGCACTTGACTAATGATTTTGCATCCAGTAAAATAAGTAATTTGGCTTTGGATAATGTGTTTTTTTTATTGCACACTTGTGCATCCATCTATGAGAATTCCCATAATTTCCTGTCCATTCAGGCTGGAGGGGGGAGAGCACAAACAGTGCACCCTTTGCTCCATCACCACCAATCAGCCCTTGCTGTAGTGTTCAGCAACCCCAATAGTGTTCACTCTAGCAGCTACTCTCCCACCAGACCCCTAGTTACTAGTAAGTCCCTATTACGGTACTTTCTTCACACTCACCAACATTCTCAATTTCCCTAACTCCTCCCCCACCAACAGCACTCTCAATATTCCTCACTCTCTCTCCCACAGACACTAAATAAGTCCCATGTCTCCCCATCCCCTACACATCGTAATATGTCCCTCTGTACTTCCTCCTTCCCTCCAGCACCCTCAATAGCACTCACCCACCTCTCCCTAGACCATACCTCCCAACTTTTTGAGATGAGAAAGAGGGACACTTAAGCCACACCCCTGCCACACCCCTGATCACACCCCCGTCACACCCCTAGTCACGCATACCATAAATATTTCATAATAAAAATGTGTTGTTTTATAATTCAAACCACACTGGTCTTTTCTATCCTGGTTCATTTTCAGTCATATTAACATTTTACAATTAGTAATATATCAATTTAAAGGATGGGAATAAAGTTAGAGTCAATCAAACACATTTTGTAGTAGAGAAATATATATATTTACATAGAAAGGGGGACAAAGTCCTGAAAGAGGGACAAATGAGGAGGAAAGAGGGACAGAGGGACAGGGCTCCCAAACAGGGACTGTCCCTCCAAAAGAGTGACAGTTGGGAGCTATGCCCTAGACCATTGACAAGCACCTCTCTCTTTTCCAACCACCCCAGCCCTTCAATAAGCCCCTCTCTCCACCCACCTCCAGTATTCTCGGTAGCTCTCGCTCCTTTCCCCTCAGACCCTCAATTAGCACCTCTCTCTTCCCACCCACCCCCTTTTTTTACCACTGTAAGTGATTCCACTGTAGCAAAATCTCCATACATCCTGTCACTTCCTGCGCAGGCAGGAAGTAAATAAGTCGCGCCAACAAATAAAGAGCCAGCACTGTGGGAAACCTTTTTTTGTACAGCTGGGAATAGGTGGAACCTCATATTTAAACAGGGATAGGAAGCAGTGGTGTAACTATCACCCCTGCCCCCCACAGGTGGGCCCAGGGGACATATGGGCCCGTAACCTGTCATGAAGTGAGTCAATTTTACTCACCAGGGCCACAGATAGCGATAAAAAAGGTTTAACCTATTCTCTTATTCCATCTAAAAATGCAAAAAAAAAAACAAAAAACGTTTTGGAGGTGTGGTTGGGTTTTAAATTACAGAAAAGAAAATGTTTGCAGCAGTAAACCTTGTTGACAGTTTTTGTAAAATAGAAGTGAGATTTCACTTTAAATCTCTAAATTTTAGTTCCGTTTTACCTTTCTATTTTTTAATTGCTGTGTACAGCTCAAAATTCTGATGACGGTTCAGTGTTAAAACATCCCCTGTTTTATTGTTTCCCATCTCCTCGGGGATGACATCTGTAAAGATGAGATGAAGGAAATGAGGCAACAAGGAGGAAATGGATGATTTTTTGACCTGTGTGACAGCCGAGTTCTTGGAGAGGAGATCGTTCTCATCATGTGACCCACTCCAAAACTTTACAAAAACATTTTGTGCTTCTTCTTGAACTGGGTGACTTATTTTCTAAGCCACCACCAGAAGATCCCCCGTAAGGATATAACCAATGAGTTAAAACAGAAAAATTGTCAGAAGTTTCCATTAAAGGGAACCCATACCTCCCACTTTTTGAGATAAGAAAGAGGGACAGTTAAGCCATTCCACTGCCACACCCCTGATCACGCCCCCAGCACACCCCTAGTCACACACACCATAAAGTTTTCATCAGAAAAATAAGTTGTTTTTTAATTCAAACCACACTGGTCTTTTCTATCCTGGTTCAATTTCCTTCATATTAACTATTGAAAATTAGAAAAAAGTAAATTTAAAACATGGGAACAGGGGCATAACGATAGATCCTGCAAAGGATGCAGGCGCAGGGGGCCCGTCCTGAGAGACAGACAACTAAGGGCAAGGAGAGAAAAAAACTTTCTGCGCTCTGCAAAATTGTTATAATGACTTCTCAGCCACTGACTGCTCAGCCACTGATAAGGAATCATACAAAGATTTGTAGACAGTCCCTATTCAGTGTGCAGCAGGCTCTTCTGCACAACATCCAGCGCCCAACCTCTCTACCCCTCCCTGTGTGCTCTGTCCTGGTGGGAGGGGGCCCCATCCAAAGTTTTGCAGGGGAGCCCAGTGATTTCTAGTTACCCCCCTGCATGCAGGGCTGGATTTTTACTCTGTACCGCCCTAGGCCACTGTCACCAGCCGCCCCCCTTCAGTATAGGTAGTGAGATGACCCCTCCCCCTTCCCTCCAGTATAGGTAGCCAGAATGACTCCCTTAATCCCTCCTTTTCCCACCCCCCTTCAGTATAGAAGGCCAGCTCGCCTTCACACTGCAGCAGCCATCAGTGTCACTCATTTCTCCGCTCGTCTCCAGTGCTGAAGCTTCCTCTTCCTTTCCGTCTCCAATGCTGCCCAAGTCCATAGTCGCCAACCACAATGCAAATCTACATAGAGAGCAAGGTGGCTGCTGCACAGGCAGCTAGCAGCAGAGTACCCCGGTCAGGCACTCGCCTGATCTCCCTTCATTGCTGCATTTGCAAGCTTGCAAATGCTGCACCAGTTTAGCCTGCTGCTTTGGTGCCCTTGCTCCTGTGGTGCCCTAGGCCATGGCCTAGGCGGCCTTGGCCTAAATCCGGCCCTGCCTGCATGGGAATAAAGTTTAGAGTCAAGTAAACACATTTTCAGTAGAAAACTACATATATTTACTCAGATCTACACATCAATCCCTGAAAGAGGGACACATGAGGAAGATGGAGGGATTGGTTTCCCAAAGAGGGACTGTCCCTCTAAAAGAGGGACACTAAGGAGCTATGGGAACCCAAGGTGAGAGTGGTATGGAGGCTGCCATATTTATTTCCTTTTAAGCAATACCAGTTTCCTGGCTGTCTTGCTGATCCTCTGTCTCTAATACTTGTAGCTACAGACACAAGCATGCAGCAGATCAGGTGTTTCTGACATTCTTGTCAGACCTGACAAGATTAGCTGCATGCTTGTTTCTGGTGTGATTCAGACTCTACTGCAGTCGTATAGATTAGCAGGACAGCCAGGCAACTGGCATTGTTTAACAGGAATTAAATATGGCAGCCTCCAGATACTTCTCGCTTCAGTTGTCCTGTAGGCCTGGGTTACACTGCAAGAGCTTTTTTTAGTGCTAGTGATTTGAAAAGCTCTTGCTAATGCAATGCTATGGGAGATTTTTATAAAATCAAATTGCTCAAGTGAGACCAAAGACACAGCATAATACATTTAGCTGTAGCCCCTGAACAAGCATGCAGCACATCAGGTATTTCTGACATTGTCAGGACTGACAAGATTAGCTGCATGCTTGTTTCTGGTGTGATTCAGCCGCTACTGCAGCCAAATAGATCAGCAGGGCTGCCAGGCAACTGTTATTGCTTAAAAAGAAATAAATATGGCAGCCTCCATATTCCTCTCAGTTCAGTTGCCCTTTAACCACTTAACGATCGCCTAACACTGATAGGCGTCGGCAGGTCGCACTGGTGTTTCCATGGAAACGGACGCTCGTTCGAGCGGCCGTTCCATGTCAGTTCACGGAGGGTGTCTCCGCGAACAGCCTGCGAGCCTCCGATCGCGGCTCGCAGGCTAAATGTAAACACGTGGGGAAGAAATCCCCTGTGTTTACATCCTACGGCGCTGCTGTCGCAGCAGTGCCGAAAAAGAGATCGGCGATCCCCGGCCTCTGATTGGCCGGGGATCGCCAGCATCTGATAGGCTGAAGCCTATTGGAGGCGGTACAGGACGGATCTCTGTCCTGTGCCGCCCATGGAGGGAGGGAAGGAGAGGGAGGGAGGAATAGCACTGCAAAGGGGGGCTTTGAGGAGCCCCCCCCCCCCCCCGCTCGGCCACACAGAGCGGTGGCGATCACACACCCCCAGCAGGACATCCCTCTAGTGGGGAAAAAGGGGGGGGGAAGTCTGTCCGCACTGCCTATTATGCGATCTGTGCTGTGGGCTGAAGAGACCAACCAGCACAGATAAGTAAAAAGTAACCCGGTCCTTAATTAGTAACCTTCTGGCTAATGGCTGTATTCGTTATTACAACAACTATAGCCATTGAGCTTACCTTACTTTATACTTTATGTGTTGCTGGTTATACAGCTATTGTTCTTTACCCTGAAATCTGTGAGAAACTGGACTCTGGAAAAAGAATAATCTTTTGTTTTGTTTTTTCTCTTTTTCAAGAAAAAAAAAGAACCTCTTTGCACAGAGATGTAAAACCGGTCAGTTGATCAGTCTGGCGGCTGAGGTTTCTGCTCCTCTTTGGAGATCGCTGTTCTGCAGTTGGGGGTTTTCAGAAATGCAATTTGAAAGCATCTACTGGCAAGGCTATGTGGGCTAGAGATGGGCAAGTAACGCAACTTGGAGGTACTGCCAAGTCACCGCCACGCCAAGGAGCTTACTTGGCTTTCCCGAGCCAAAAAGTAGATGAGCCAGATCAAACACTCAATGATTACTGATCAGCAGAGGGAAGGACTGCATTGCAGCAGCACCCACTGCAGTAAACATGGGGAATAACTCTTCTCCCTTCAGCTATCGGGCTTACAGGGATGCCATATACACATAGCTTTCACATACAGGATGTGGATTAAAGGATACCCGAAGTGACATGTGACATGATGAGATAGATGTGTATGTACAGTGCCTAGCATACAAATAACTATGCTGTGTTCCTTTTTTTCTTTCTCTGCCTGAAAGAGTTAAATATCAGGTATGTAAGTGGCTGACTCAGTCCTGACTCAGACAGGAAGTGACTACAGTGTGACCCTCACTGATAAGAAATTCCAACTATAAAACATATTCCTAGCAGAAAATGGCTTCTGAGAGCAAGAAAGAGATAAAAAGGGGAATTTCTTATCAGTGAGGGTACACTATATATATATATATATATATATATATATATATATATATATATATATATATATATATACCCCACCCATTTGGTCAGCTGACCAGTGATAGTGGGGCAAAAAGCATTAACCCCTAAGGGACACATCTTATTGGGCACTACATACAAAGATGTCTACCCAATAACAATAAACACCTAAGTAAACATAAGCGTAAGCAACATTTGCATTCAAAAACATATATGAAATGCATATACAGATCAACAACCAGCTAATCACTGTAATTTGAGACTCACTGCCCCAGGGGTACAAAGGTTCCCTCTCTCCGCCACCCACCATTCGATGGCATGGCATCAATACCTAGGGGAGAAAACAGCGCAAAATAACACTTTACAAAAAGCATTTCAAGCTAAACATATCGTTTAACCCTCTAGGGGAGATGGAATCCAATTTCCTCATCCATCTAGCTTCTCTTTGAAGCAAAACTCTGTCCCTATCTCCCCCTTCTGCTGAGTGGTGGAACATGATCCAATACCACCCATCTCAACTGTGACACCCCCATGACCTAGGGCATGAGAGTGTATGCCCACTGGGGTGTGAGGGGGGCCACTAACACCACAGGGAAGCTATATTGGGGAGGACTATGTTGGGGAGGGAGCCGCTAACACACCACTAGGGAAGCCTTATGGAGCTGAGAGAGGGGAAGCCCTAGCCCACCAAGGAATACTGGGGAGGGAGCAGGCACTATAGGCACATGCCTACAGGCGCCTGATGATGGAAAAGAGGCTCACTCCCCTTTCTGAGCGCCTTCCTTCCTCCTTCCCTATGCAGAGTCCTGTTGAGAGTGTAAATGAGAGGTTACTCACTCTGCTCTCTGCATTCCACTGACCAGATCTCCCTTCAGTCAGGACCACCTCTAGCTACTTATTATTGAGGGTAATTAGTACCTAATACTAAGGGGCCCCTGTAGCTACCCATGACTGGTAAGAGAAGTAAGGGAGAAGTGACCGCTGGGACAGCCAGCACACTTGTGGTGCAGTTCGGTGTGGATTTGCAGGTTCATGGAGGGTGAAGACTAAGTTGCCCGGACATCTGTGTCTATAGGCTCCTGTAGAGTAAATCCGGGCCTGGGAGGGAGGGGGAGGGACTGTCCCAATAACACACCCAGGGAGGCTATATTGGGGAGCGGGCAGGGCCACTAAAAACACCTGGGAAGCTATATGGGGGGACAGGGGACTAACACCACCAAGGGAAGTTATATTAGGAGGGGAGGGGGACCACTAACACCACCAGGGAAGATATATTGGGGCGTGAGGGGAAAGCTCTAGACCACCAGGTAAGATATATTGGGAAGGGAGGGAGCCACGATGCACTAGGGAGCTGTATAGGGGGGTGCCCTGCATGCAAAACAGGGCGTGGCTAAATCTGCGGCAGGGGTGAGTCTAATGGTACCCATACAATGTACAATTTTTTTATCCAATCTTACCATTTCTATGTCATATAAGGGAACTGCCTAGATTATCCTTTCAATATATTCAATTAATTTACCCTCATACTACATAGAAATGGTGAGATTGTATGCGCACCATTTTTTTTTCCGGCTCCAGAAGTTGGCAGATATGGTCACCTGGTCCAATCGATCTCACCCTTCTCCAGCAATTCTCCTCACGCAGAGTTTATGTAGTAGGATAAATGGAATACTTCCCACCACAGACATCAGTATTTCTTCTATTCGTTTTTTATTGCGTGATAAATGTGAACGTTTGTATGAAGTCTCTCTGCCTCGGCATATGGACTTGTTTATGTTGGCAGCAGAAAACAAGATGTGAGAATCTGGATGACGCTCAATGCGCAGCTATACTACAGCCAGTGCTACGAAATGCCTGCGTGTCGTGCTGCTGGCTACCTGTGTATCAGCTACAGATGAAACCAGAAATAATTAACATTTTTTCTGTTTGTTTTGGGTGGAGTGAGGGCCTATGTACCAGAGGGCCATAAGGGTCACTTGCCCCATCAAGTCACTGACATTCTCTCTTCCTCTTGAACCTCTTCTAAATGCTGAGTAAACTCAGCAGATAAGTTACTGCATAGTTACTGCTTCTTGTCCAGGCATGGTCGGAAGAGCCCATTTCCGTTTCCGGGACAATTCCGCATGCCGTCATACCGAAATTCCGCATACCGGCACATTCCGGCGGTATTCCGTGTAATTCCGCGGTATTCCGCATGTATTTTCCGTAATTTTTATCCGGACTTCCGTAATTTTCGAATGATTGTGTCTATGTTGTCTATTGTCAATAAAGTTGTTGTATATTACGGAAACGTGATTGAAAAGTGTGCTTTCGCAAATTTCCGCCTTTTTTTACGGAAATGCTGTTTTTTTATATGCGCACTGTTTGGGGGTGTATGTGTATATGCTGCGATCACTCGGAAACGGCTTGACCGATTTGAACGAAAGTTGGTATACAGATTCCTCACTTCCTAGGATGATATATTCTGGGGGTCTCGTGTCCCCTCTGCACACCTGGGCGGAGCCACAAACAGCCAATCAGATTTCCTTGCTAGATAAACAGCTTCTATTCAACACATTTCTGATCATGATTGGTCAACTCAGTCCGCATCTCCTGATTGGTCAATTCATTCCGATTCCGATTTTGCCAGAATTCCGCAACAATGCGGAAACCCCAATTCCGGCGGAATTTCGGTATTTTAGCTTCCGCGGAATTCGGAAGCTCATGCCTGTTCTTGTCCTTCGATCATAGCTCCTAGCTGTCTCTCTTTTGGAGGGACAGTCCTACTTTGGGAACCCTGTCCCCCTGTCCCTCTTTTTCCCTCATGTGTCCATCTTTCAAGACTGATGTACAGATCTGTGTCAATAGATCTATTTACCTACTAAAAAAAAATGTATTTAACGAGGAACTTTAACCAAGGATTGAAGAACTTCATCCCAATCAGTAGCTGATACCCCCTTTCCCACGAGAAATCTTTTCCTTTTCACAAACAGACCATCAGGGGGCGCTGTGTGACTGATATCGTGGTGAAACCCCTCCCCCAGTGTGATGTCATGACCATGGTACTGGCAGTTTGTTGTCTGTAATATTATATCATACAGAGTTTTTTTGCGTCAGTGTCACTTTAAATGAACTTGGGGGACACCTGTGCACATTCTGGATTCTAGGCAAAGATGGTCACAAACAGCCAACAGCAGAGTCTAGTGTAGTGTGTGTATGTAGCATAAAGCAGGGCACACACACACACACACACACACACACACACACACACACACACACACACACACACACACACACACACATAACACATACACACACACACATAACACACACACACACACACTCTCTCTCACCATATACACACACACACACACACACATAACACACACACACACACACACACACACACACACACACACACACACATAACACACACACACACACACATAACACACACACATAACACACACACACATCACACACACATAACACACACACACACACACACATAACACACACACACACACATAACACATACACACACACACACACACACATAACACATACACACACACACACATAACACACACACACACACACACACACACAAAACACATTAACACACACACAAAACACATACACACATACACACATAACACACACACAAAACACATACACACACATAACACACACACACACACACATACCATACACACACACACATACCATACACACACACACACACAACACATACATAAACACACACACACATAACACACACACACACACACATACACATAACACACATAACACACACACACACACATACACATAACACACACACACACACACACACACACACACACACACAACACACACACACACACACAAAACACATACACACACTTTCCCATTCAATTCACTCTGACTGAATCTGCTGAGAATCTACTGTACAATTAGAATATCGATCAACTATTTTGGCTCAAAAGAAGTATCCAATGGACAAGACGGAGTATTTACATCGTTTGGGGACAGGGCAGGTACAGTAGCCAATCAATAAGCCATACAACTGCAGTAGTGCAATACTACAGTATAATCATTCTCATTCCATTTTCAGCTGAAATTGAGAATTAATGTCCAGTGTGTGGAGGGGTTCGATCCCTGTCTGATCAGATCTCGATCGGAGAGGGAAACGATCGTTTTGACACATCAGGGAGATATTAATGTTTGTATGGCCATTTTTAGATGAGAGAGAGAGAGAGAGAGAGAGAGAGGGAGGGAGAGAGAGAGGGAGGAAAAACACGAGGAAGAAACAGAAGTAACATTTTATCTGCACTGTAAAATTCATAGATACGTATTTTTCTTTGTTGTTTTATTAGTTAACCTTTAACTGTGCTGACAGGAGAGAGGAATGACTGACCACACAAAGGTCTCGCTCACTGCTTGACCCAAGGAAGTTATCAGTGGCCATCACCTGCGTTCACCTGCAAGACAAATAAAAGTTATTTTGCAAGTCAGGATGAACTTGTCCTTAACAAAGAGCACATAGTCCAAAATCCAAGAAGATTGCAAATAAGCAACCGCTAGCACTCCAGGTGCCAGAGGAATTTTTTCACTTGTGTAAGGTGCATGAACAGTGTAGATTTCAGATGTAGCACCAAGACACTACCAGTCCACCGAGACATTTTAAGCCCGCTTTTAGCCCACTGAGAGACTTACAGTCCCCCAAGACTCACCCAGCCCACCCGAGATACTTCCAGAAAAATGAGACACTTGTAGTTTATCAGGACATCTCTAGTCCACCGAGATTCTATCAGCCCACCAAGAGACAGTCCACCAAGACAGATCCAGTACCCCAAGATGCTCCAAACCCACTGAGATACTTCCAGCCCACCCAGAGACTTCTAGTCCACAAAGACACTTCCAATCCCTAAGATGTTCACAGCCCACGAAGATACTTCCAGCCATATGAGACACTATGAGTTCACCAAGACATTTACAGTCCACGAAACACCTCCAATCCACCAAAAGACTTAGAGCTCGCCAAGACACTGCCCATCCATGAGACAATTCCAAGCTACTGAGATGCATCCAACCTATGAGGACACTTTGTCTATCGAGATATTTCCAGTCCACGGAGAAGCTTCCAGCCTACTGAGGCACGTCCAAGCCACTGAGATACTTTCATTCCACTGGAATACTTTCAACCTTTTGGGACATTTCTCATCCACCGTGATATTTCCAGCACATCAATTCCACCATGATGTTTACAATCCACTGAGATACTTCCAGCCCACCACTGCACTCCCAGTCCTCTGAGATGAGATATTTTCAACTTACTTAAAGGATACCCGAAGTGACATGTGACATAATGAGATAGACATGTGTATGTACAGTGCCTAGCACACAAATAACTATGCCGTGTTCCTTTTGTTCTTTCTCTGCCTGAAAGAGTTAAATATCAGGTATGTAAGTGGCTGACTCAGTCTTGACTCAGACAGGAAGTGACTACAGTGTGATCCTCACTGATAAGAAATTTCCCTTTTTACCTCTTTCTTGCTCCCAGAAGCCATTTTCTGCTAGGAAAGTGTTTTATAGTTGGAATTTCTTATCAGTGAGGGTCACACTGTAGTCACTTCCTGTCTGAGTCAAGACTGAGTCAGCCACTTACATACCTGATATTTAACTCTTTCAGGCAGAGAAAGAACAAAAGGAACACGGCATAGTTATTTGTGTGCTAGGCACTGTACATACACATGTCACAGTCTATCTCATCATGTCACATGTCAGTTCGGGTATCCTTTAAACACTTCTAGTCCCCCAGGATACTTCCAGCCCACAGGGACATTTCAAGTCCACCAAGATACTTCCAACCAAATGACACACTTTCAGTTCACTGACACCAGTCACTCCAGTCCACTGAAGTACTTCTAGCTGAGTAAGTCTCATCCAGTCCACAGGATACCTCTAGTCCACTGGGACACTTCTTGTGGAAGATGTACAGAGGGTCCTAGCACGGTACCGGTGGAGGCGACGGGTATGTAAGGCTGAATTTATACTTTGTGCCCCTAGGTCAAGTATGATGTGGCTCCCCTTTGTTGTGCAGCTACCCCCCCCCCCCCCCCCAGCCTCTCGGCAAGTCTCGGCAGGGTCGGACTGGGCCACAGTAGTACAGTTTTTTCCCTCGGTGGGCCCCACCTCCAGGTCTCTGGTAACCCCCCCCCCACCCCACCCCTCCTTGTCTGACAGAGCTCCAATTGCTGCCTGCAGGACAAAAATTCTCTTCTCAGTGCTGTAATCACTCATGCTGAGAGCAGTGGCATAGCTAAGGAGCTGTAGGCCTCGATGCAAATTTTACAAAAACTGTAGTTGAGGGAGGGCCCTTCGGGGCCCTTTTGGCCCAAGGGCCCCGATGCGGTCACAGCCTCTGCAGTCGCAACCTCTGCAAAGTAGGACATTACTTTATATTGAAGGAGGGGACTCTATGCAAAGTTTTGCTGGGCAGCAGAGTCTCTGAATTACAATGCTGCTAAGATCATGTACATTTGGCCCTGTCCCTAATACATCATGACCACGCCCACCTTCCGGTGCATGGTCACGCCCTTTTGTCACCGCAATCATGGGATGTGTGGGCCCCAGGTTGAAATTTCTTTGGTGGGCCCCCAGTGTCCCAGTCCGACCCTGAGTCTCGGGCCTTTGTTGCCTTTCCAGTAATACATTCCTGGGGGTATAAGAGAAACCTCTGGATTTCCAGATCTGGGGCATGACTACAAATCATGGGGCCCCCAGCAAAACTTTGGTGGGTCCCCCCAATGTTTACATCCTTTGCCTTGCTTATCCTTGTGAGCCTCACGACCTGGGGGCCCATCTCACAAGGGTCATAAAACAAATATGGCCTCAGGCTCTAGTCTTCACACCCATAACAAGGGTAGCCACAATAACACCTGATCCGAAGAAAGAATAGTTGGGGACCTGCAGGGGCTGCTCCCGTGGAGGTCCGCGCCTAATTCAGGGGCTTTCCTCTACTAAGGTAAGTACACATTTGGGACATTTTTTTTCTCTTCTTGTTCACTTTAAAGCCATTGGGAATCATATATAAAAAAAATTTTTTTAAAAATATGACATGTGCGTGTTTCTAAATGTAAATACTTTTACCTGTGCTGATTTTCGCCCTGTTCGCGCAATATAGCCCCAAATCCTCTAGGTTGTAATCCAAGATGGCTGCCGACCTTTACTTCATCTTCCGGGTCGGCAGCCTCTTCCTTCCTAATATCTCCAAGTCTCAAGCGCCGATAAAATAGCGCGAGACAGTGGAGACTTTCGTGTGGGTGTCCCTGAGACAGTGCGCGTGCGCTCACGTCTATCGAACAGTGCGTGTGCGTGCTGTACGTCACTGCACAGTCTACGAAGCTGCCGGCCTCAAACCTGTGAAGGTATGATAGGACCTTCACTTTGTCCATAATTATTATAAATGACATTCCCCCCACTGCCCCGCTATGTGCTACAGCATGTAAATTAATGTCTATATATAAATATAAGCAGAGAGCCACGCACGAAAACCCTCCCCCAGCGCTCCGCGCTCTTGTAATGACAGCAGGGGAGCCGTGCATCAGCGGGAGCGCGACTGACAAGGCGGAGCAAAGGGGCGGAGATGACGGAGGAGTGACAGAGCAGGGAAAAGAAGCTCTGCCTCCTCTCTCTAGCCTCAATATTCGACCAAACTGGTCAAAGAATATAAACGCTGATTTTAGGGGGCAGCCTGGAGCAAAACTGATGAAATGGGGACAGAACAATAGAGGGCAATGAGGTAAGTGGTCCCCTACACAAAAATACAACATATAAAATGGTACACAATCACTTTAAAGAGATACTGTAACCAGGGCCGGGCAGAGGCGATAGAGGCTCCAGCCTCAGGGCGCAGTGTAGGAGGGGGCGCACAACTTACTCAGCTATCATTTCCCTATTGTGTTTGGAGGAGAGAGAAATAAGAAAAGGGGATACATGGCAGTGACTGCAAGCCAGATAACTAGAGATTAAGGTGTTGGGGGCCCTATAGCGCCTCTTAGTCTAATAGCAATCAGTGCGTGACGGCTGGGGTGGGAGGGATGGAGGAGGGGCCTCTTAGTGTAATAGCAATCCGTGTGTGACGGCTGGGGTGGGAGGGATGGGGAGGGACCTCTTAGTCTAATAGCAATCAGTGTGTGACGGCTGGGGTGGGAGGGATGGAGGAGGGGCCTCTTAGTGTAATAGCAATCCGTGTGTGACGGCTGGGGTGGGAGGGATGGGGAGGGACCTCTTAGTCTAATAGCAATCCGTGTGTGACGGCTGGGGTGGGAGGGATGGGGAGGGACCTCTTAGTCTAATATCAATCAGTGTGTGACGGCTGGGGTGGGAGGGATGGAGGAGGGGCGCACTTTGGTGTCTCAGCCTTGGGTGCTGGAGGACCTTGTCCCGGCTTTGACTGTAACAAAAGGAAAACACCCCCTCAGGGGTACTTACCTCAGGAGGGGGGTGCCTCTGGATCCTAAGTAGGCTCCCCCCCCCCCCCTCCTCGTAGAGGTGTCTCTCCCAAAAACACAGCCGACAACTATGCTACTGTGGCGCAGGCACGGTAGCGCCTGCAAAATGTACCTACTGCGATCTTGCGCAGAAGCTTTATGATCGGGCTCAGGCGGATATAGCTGAACCTGCTCGGGTCCGCTCTACTGCACAGGCGCTGCACCTGCCCAGCAGAGAGGACCTGATCAGCTTGGCTATGTCTACCTGAGCTCAATCGGAAAGCTGCTAATGCGCCTGCACAGGATCCCGGCAGGTAACTATCTACCTCGCCGGTGTTCAGGGGCTGCTAACACTGGATCCTGGAGGGTGAAGCAGGCGGGGGAAGACTCATTACGATCCAGAAGCTTCACCCTCCCCCAAGGGGCTATTTTTTGGGAGATTTTTTTTTACAGATTGTAATTTTGCTTTTGAAGTCTTCATGAATAAGCAAAAATGTTATATGAGTACAAGATGTTATTACTCCATGAGCTGAGAAAAACAACAAAAACAAAGCAAAAGCTTTAATATTGTCTATTGAAAGCTGCAGACTACCAGCTGTAATTACAGAAACTCCCCGCTAGATGGCGATATATCTGAGAAAATTATCAAAATGACATGATAAAGGCTCTTTTGCAAATACATACTGTTTCTCCTTGGTTTTCTTAATGTTATTTTCACATCCTGTCAATAAATACAGCAGGCTAGAAAGTACTCAAAATAATGTGGACTGTATTTTTTCATGCACTTTTTCAATTGCAGAATTCTAAAAAGCATAGCTCCCAACTGTCCCTCTTTTGGAGGGACAGTCCCTTTTTGGAAGCCCTGTCCCTCTGTCCCTCTTTCTCCCTCATTTGTCCCTCTTTCAGAACCGATGTACAGATCTATGTAAATGTATGTATTTTATCTACTGAAAAATGTGTTTAATTGACTCTAAACTTTATTCCTGTCCTTTAAATTGATATATTTCTTATCAGTGTCGTAGCAATAGGGGTGCAGAGGTAGCGACTGCATAGGGGCCCTTGGGCTAAAGGGGCCCCTAGGGGCCCACCCCTCAAACACAGAATTAGCTCTTTATTAATCTTGTGTTGATAATATTTACTCCTATAGTTGATTTGAATAGCAGTGACCATTAACACTCAGTTTCCCATCCCCTTCTTGCACCGCTGACACCGTGGTTGTACTTGATTGGTTTTGGTGTGTTGTATCAATTGTTACCTATAGCATGCTTGGGGGGCTCCAATGCTAAACCTGCACTGGGGCCCACTACGCCACTGCTTATTATCAAATGTTAATATGAAGGAAAATGGACCAAGATAGAAAGGGCCAGTGTGGTTTCAATTACCTATCTTTCTTATGAAATCTTTATAGTGTGCATGATTAGGGGTGTGTCATGGGCATGGTTATAGGTGTGGCAGGGGTGTGGCTTAAGTGTCTCTCTTGCTTAACTCAAAACGTTGGGAGGTATGTGAAAAGTTATTTTAAAGAGAAGATAAAGAAAAGTATCTCCTAGGAGAAAAGTCATGAGAAAAAGTGAATTGAACAAGGGTGATAAAGCAATCTGTCTGTCTCTCTGTCCAGCTACCCGATCAGTTCAGGTTACTTCAACAATGCAGAATTAATGGATTAATTCATCTAAACATTATTGTTGTTTTTTAATGTACAAAATAAACTGTACTGTTTTTGGTATTACATATTTTTGGTGTTTCAGTGCTGCCCATAATTATTCATACCCCTGGCAAATTTTGACTTAAAGTTACTTTTATTCAACCAGCAAGTAATTTTTTGTTGGGAAATGACATAGGTGTCTCCCAAAAGAAAATAAGACGATGTACAAGAGGCATTATTGTGGGAAAAAACATTTCTCAGCTTTTATTTACATTTGAGCAAAAAGTGTTCAGGAAGCAATCAGGCCGAAGGGAGCTGGAGAATGCTGGATGCCCCAGGTATGTATGATTTTTTTGTGTGTGTGTCATCTCAGGTACTCTATAAAGTGGACCTCAACTTAGAACTTCCTCAATGATCTAAAAGATAAGCAACAGCATAATAACCTTTAACCACTTGAGGACCACAGTGGTAAACCCCCCTAAAGACCAGGCATATTTTTACTAAATTGGCCACTGCAGCTTTAAGGCCAAGCTGCAGGGCCGCACAACACAGCACACGAGTGATTCCCCCCCCCCCCTTTTCCCCCAACAACAGACCTCTCTGTTGGTGGGGTCTGATCGCCCCCTCTGTGTTTATTTTTTTTTTAATAAATATTAGTTGTTTTTTTTAATATTTATTACTATTTATTACTATTTTTTTTTACAACTCCTCCCTCCCCCCAGCCGGTCAATTACGGCGATTGGCTGTCATAGGCTTCTGCCTATGAGAGCCAATTGCTCTGTTGACCCCCAGGGGGACAGCGCTGCTGCTGATCGCATCGCTGTACAAGTAAATAGATGGCAGTTTCGCTGTCTTTACAGTCTCCCATGAGGCGATCGCCGCTTGGAGACTGAAGGCGGGGCGGAGCTCTGCCATCCCCGCGCCCCCCCGAGCCGGAGATGCGCGCGCAGCCTGCGCGCGATCTCCTGTAAATCCCAGCCCGAGGACTTGACGCCCATCGGCATTAGGCGGTCCCAGGGGGTTAAATAAAATCTGCAGTATGTCTACTTCCTGCTTTCCTGAAAGCAGACATAGGGTTAACATACTGTGCTTACAAATTAGCTGCTCTGACGAGGCTGACAAGTTTCATGAGCTGACACAGCTTAGATATCAAATTACAGTTGTGAATAGTAACAGATAAGTGGGAATTAGGTAGGCTGAACTCCCTAAATACACACAGGGTGCATTCCTCTAGGTTTTCCTGTCCAGTGCAAGAGTTCAGGTCCACTTTATGAGGTAAAAATCCAGGAATGTCAAGTGGGTAAGCAAAAAAGTTTGAATGCTTTAAACATCTGAAATTTAAAATACTAAATATACTAACGCAAAAAATGGAGTTTTAATTTATATTTGCTTTTCTTAACCCTTTCATTCACTTTTGTCGACCTTTTTTCTTTTTTTTTACTTTTACTTTTTGTACTGTTATGCCATCCACTATAATTATGATAGTTTATACAGTTTATATTGTTCCAAATACAAATTATGACCTCTTATTATTATTCTTCTTGACGTTTTTATTTATCCTTATTAGTGGAAGCTTTAGTGCAGGGGTCTCAAACTCAATTTACCTGGGGGGCCGCAGGAGGCAAAGTCAGGATGAGGCTGGGCCGCATAAGGGATTTCACAATCGCGGCGCATCGCCGCCTCTGCCCGCCCCTCTCACTCATCCTTCACAGAGAGGGGCGGGGAGAGGCGGCGGTCCGTGCGGCAATTGACGTCAGGAGGGGCAGAGCTGAAGCTGAAAGCTCTGCCCCTTCCAGGAAATGCCGGCGGATTGCCCCCCGGGCGATTTGGGGGCTCTGCAGCCCTCGTTTAGCGGCGGGGATGCGGCGGATTACTTGGGAGCACTGAAGCGAACTATAAGGAAGCTTTTGCCAGCGAGGGCCACAAAATATTGTATCGAGGGCCGCAAATGGCCCGTGGACCGCGAGTTTGAGACCCCTGCTTTAGTGCCTATTTGCAGCAGTATTTGGATATAAACAAACGTGTAGAAATGTTTTGATCACATTCGTGGTTTAGCCAGCAGGTGGCAGCAAGTGACAAGATAGCAGATGGATTCTCATGCTAGTGGATGTGCTATAATTACTGTAGAGATAAGTCATCAGGAGTGAGAGAAAGGAAGAAACTTCCTCCTGTCAAATCGTTTTGCAAAACAGCCAGAAATGGATCAAAGCGGCAATCAGGCAGCATCAATCTCTGCTAGATTTGATCATTATGATTGAATCTGTGCTGTGGGATGCCAATGCTGTAAATTGAATAATACATGGGCACCTTACAGTGTATCTCCCACTCAGTTTTCCATAAGCAAAACACAAATTGCCAGAGGCGGGACAAGGCTGAGACACCAAAGTGCGCCCCTCCATCCCTCCCACCCCAGCCGTCACACACGGATTGCTATTACACTAACAGTGCACCCCTCCATCCCTCCCACCCCAGCCGTCACACACGGATTGCTATTACACTAACAGTGCACCCCTCCATCCCTCCCACCCCATCCGTCACACACTGATTGCTATTACACTAAGAGGCCCCTCCCCATCCCTCCCACCCCAGCCGTCATACACTGATTGCTATTAGACTAAGAGATCCCTCACCATCCCTCCCACCCCAGCCGTCACACACTGATTGCTATTAGACTAAGAGGCCCCTCCTCCATCCCTCCCACCCCAGCCGTCGCACACTGATTGCTATTAGACTAAGAGATCCCTCCCCATCCCTCCCACCCCATCCGTCACACACTGATTGCTATTAGACTAAGAGATCCCTCCCCATCCCTCCCACCCCATCCATCACACACTGATTGCTAGTACACTAAGAGGCTCCTCCCATCCCTCCCACCCCATCCATCACATACTGATTGCTATTACACTAAGAGGTCCCTCACCATCCCTCCCACCCCATCCGTCACACACTGATTGCTATTACACTAATAGGCCCCTTCTCCATCCCTCCCACCCCATCCGTCACACACTGATTGCTATTACACTAAGAGGTCCCTCCCATCCCTCCCACCCCATCCGTCACACACTGATTGCTATTACACTAAGAGGCCCCTCCTCCATCCCTCCCACCCCATCCGTCACACACTGATTGCTATTACACTAAGAGGTCCCTCCCATCCCTCCCACCCCAGCCGTCACACACTGATTGCTATTAGACTTAAGGTGGCCATACACTGGTCGATTTGCCATCAGATCGACTAACAGATAGATCCCTCTCTGATAGAATCTGATCAGAGAGGGTTCGTATGGCTGCCTTTACTGCAAACAGATTGTGAATCGATTTCAGCATTAAATCGATTCGCCATCTGTGAAGCTGCCAACCACCCTCCCCCCCCCCCCCCCCCCCGCATACATTACCTGATCCGGCCGGCGCGAGTCCCCCTGGTCTCCGCGGTCCTCTTCTCCGCTCGGCTGCAGCTTCACTGAACTTCCTGCTGGGGGAAGTTTAAACAGTAGAGAATGCTCTACTGTTTAAACTTCCTGCCGGGACAGGAAGTGAAGCCAGCCGGAACCCAGAGCCCAGCGGAGACCAGGGAACTCACGCCGGCGGAGCAGGTGATGTATTGCCGCTAGCGTCGGTCGTCGGGCATTCGAACGCCACTATCGACGCACTCCCGACCTGCCGGCAATCGAGCAAAATCTTCCACACGGACAACTCGAAGGGAACGATTGATTTCGGACGGAAATCGATCGTTCTGTCAGCGTTTGCGCAACGATTTCACAGCAGATTCGATCACAGTGATCGGCAGAAAAATCGTTAGGTGTATGGGCCCCTTTAGAGGCGCCCCAGGGCCCCCAACACCTTAATCTCTAGCAGAGTTGCAGAGTTACGCCTGATCACGTATACGAGTGATTACGAGCATGACTCCGCCCACTTCCGAATTGACTCGTGATCACGATTACGAGTAGAAAGGGAAATCCGACTCGAGTGTGGTTTCAAGCCGAATAACCGCCTGTAATCACCAATCACGAGTCGGTATTGGTGATTAAAAACCCGCCGACTTTAGCGGTTAATACCAAAGCACCCTTACATGCCAGAAACACCAATGCAGGTTATGTTAAAGGAATACTATTGATTCACATATTTTTTTCAATTGACACAGGAATTGTTTGGGAAGTGCTGCTAAGTACTGGTGTATACATTTTAGTAGCAACTTCTTTGTTTACTGTTTGCAAAATACATTCAAAGTTTACTGACGCCAAAACTGATGGCAGACTGAGCCATGAGGAGAGGGGAAATTCCCCTCACACTTGATCAGTTAACTTTATGTGTAGCTCTGTGTGTGACAGAGAAGAGAGCTCCCAACAGCTGCAGCTCCTGTGTCCTGTGTTTCTGACTGAAGTGTCTGAAGAGAGCAGAGGTAACTAATTGTCACAGCTTTTCATACTGTTACTGCTTTCAGAGTTTGATATGTTTGATACTTGCTTTCTGTAGTCTGATCTGCAACTCTGGCTGTGCATTGAAGCAGACACCCTTTCTGCAATTGATTTGTCCCAATATAGCTAAATCCTACCCTCAATAAATTACAGCTTTTGCCCCTGATAATTAACATGAACAGTAGGAAAATGTTTACACAGCTACTTAGACATTATTTGTACATTGTCATTTTAGAACACTTGGGTATCCATAGTAAGTAAGATGATCAGTGGGAACAAGGGGGGAAAAAAATGTAAAAAATTTTTTAAAGGACTTTTCTTGTTGTGTTTTTATTTTATTTAACCCATTGTGTAAATGGGTAAGGGGTACTTTGTACCCCTATACTCATTTCTCCTGGGAGGGGGTGGGCATCTGGGGTCCCCTTCTTAAAGGATGCCACCATGAAGCCCCCCCCCCCTCCTCCTGGGGCACCAGAGGTGGGGAAGAGCCCATTGTCCATGGATTGGACAAGGGCTCTGAGGGGGAGGGGAAGGGTTGGCCGCCCCCTCTACCCCGGAGCCCCCCCATACCATGGACCATGCGGGCTGGTATAGCTCAGGGTGCGAAGCCCCACTCGGCCGGAGCTCCGCATTCTGGCTATCCCAGCCTGCATGGGAGACAAGGGGCTAATGAGACTCGGGAGGGGGGACCCCACGTAATTTTTTTTTATTTCCCACCCTCTGAACATTAAAAAAAGTTTTTAAACATAGGAAAAAATGCCAGGAATCTGTATACAGCCTTACTGCGGCTGTATAACGATCCTTGGCCAAAGCTCTGCGGCTCCACAGCGGTTTCCCCGCCTGGAAACCCCGTCAGGAAATTCATTGCTCTTTCTTTTGATATACAGTATGTAAATTTACACTACAGTTTACTACATTAACTGTCATTTAACGGTTTGCTACATTAACTGCCATTTACTTCATTTAAATGTATACTTTTTTCCTTTGAAACTTTAAAATCGATTTTCTCAAAAACTATAAGGTCTTTTTTTGTGTTTCTAGCATGTGAGGGGGGCTTTGCTATTAACCACTGAAGTCGGCAGGTTGTTAATCACTAATACCGACTCGTGATCCCGAGTAACTCATGATCACAAGTCGGGTAACCAGTGCGATCACGAGTGCATTCGTGATCAGCATTTGTGATTGAGAGCCGAACACTAGTGCCGATCACAAGCTCATGATCGCAAAAAACAGCTGGTGATCACGAGCACCACTGATCTCTAGTTGTCTGGCTTGCAGTCACTGCTATGTATCCCCTTTTTAATTTCTCTCTGCTTCAAACACAATAAGGGAATGAGAGCTGAGGAGCGCCTCTCTCGCCTCTGCCTCGGCCCTGCAAATTGCCACACACCCAAGGTTGCCACCTCATCCCTTTAAGCACTTGAGAACTGCGGTGTTAAACTACCCTTAAAGACCAGGCCATTTTTCTTAAATTGGACCACTGCAGCTTTAAGGGCTCTCTGCAGGGCCGGACAACTCAGCACACAAGTCATTCCTCCTCCCACCCCCCACCCCATTTTCTCCCCACCAACAGAGCTCTTTTTTTCTATTAAATTTTACTATTTTTGAATTTTTTTTGTCCCTGTCCCTCCCTCCCCCTTCTAGCCAATCAGCGTGATCGGCTGTCATAGCCTTCTGCCTATGACAGCTGATCACTTCCTGCACTACAGAAGTCACTTCCTGTTTTGGGTATGCAGAAGCGTATTATTAAAATACACTTCCGCGCCAACAAAAAAACACGTGTCGCCATAGACTAACGTGACTTCTGGGCCGACGCAGATCGCCGCAAGTCAAAGCGGAATCTGCGCGGTAAGGTAATTCTGGCCCTGCCTCGGGGATGTGGGAAAAAAGTCACTTCTGTTGTATCGTGCTGTAACATGGCAATATGAAAGTCTCCCTAGACTTTCATTGCCCGGCAGTGGTTTGTGGTAGGTAAAAATACCGCACCGCCCCAGTGTGAAAGGGCCCTCGCGGTCCCCTCATTCCAGCTATGTCATCCCTGTTTGAATCCCCTGCTGGGTGGCTTGTGAGGATGACCTCTCTTTTCCATCTTCCCGATTTGAAGGGATTGCACAGTACCCAAAAATTTGCAGATCCGGGATCTGGACTCTTTGGAGGAGGGAGCGCTGGAGCAGGTGAATAACGGTGGCTGGGGAGGAAGGGGGTCAGGCAGTATGGTTCAGGCTGCGTCATACAAGGTATACAACGTCTGCCCTGGATCCAGGGGCGGTGCCCATGACGCCAAGTGACGCATTTGCGTCAGGCGGCATGGGCCCTGGAGCTGCATTCCTCCCACCCCTCCCCTTGTGGCTGCTGCTCGAGTTACTATCTGAGCTGGCGGCCACTTCCTCTATAGACCCCTCTCCATATGGGGGGGGGCATCCTCACAAGTTTGCCTCAAGCAGCAAAAATTTAGAATAGATTTCAGCATGAAAACACACCGGGCACAGGAGGAGGCGAGGATTCAGTGACAGGTGAGTCTGCAACACTCCCCAACCACGGGAGGTACACATATACTTAGAGGGAGACTAGCCGAGGTCCGTCGGTTGTCTGGAAACCGAACAGCGTCACCACTGCGGACACAATGGAGCCCTTTTAGGTTGAGATTTTCTAGCATGCCTGATTGGTCTTTTAAAATGATTTTGGAGGGAAATGATCGATCTCCGACAGATTCTATCATATCAATGACAAATATCGAGTAATGTATGTAAATCAATTCAAAGTGTTTGGTATTTATCTCCAGCTCTGTCCAGCTGGTAACTCTCGCTCTCTCCATGCCGTAACATTGGCAGATGTAGCAGACAGCCAATAGGGAGAACCAGACAGCCAATAGGGAGAGCCCTGGTGGGCGGGACTTCAGTCCTGCAGAGCAGGACAAGGAGACATTTTCAAAGGCTTTCTGCATCTCTTTAGATGTGAATATCTGTATACTATTATACAGAAGAGCTCCCCCTGGTGGCTGCAGCACATCTAAAGGGATGCTGGCTGGGGATGCACTGGGAAAAAAAAAAACTCAACTCATGCACACCACTTGTGGGAAGACACACAGCTTCCTGCCTGAACTGCTCCACGGCTGGTGAGTCTTAACAAGCAGGGCTTAGTGAATTGTAGCATGTTTGTTCTGAAAATTATTGAACTTCTACCTCATGCGGGAAATCTTAGTGAATTTGGGGAAAAAAAGTGTAAAATACCGAATGCGCTATTTTACCGACCTAAATTATTTTACCAAACTGCCCTTAGTGAATTAAGGCTTAAATATTTATAAATAACTTACAGTGGGATGCGAAAGTTTGGGCAACCTTGTTAATCGTCATGATTTTCCTGTATAAATTGTTGGTTGTTACAATAAAAAAATGTCAGTTAAATATATCATATAGGAGACACACACAGTGATATTTGAGAAGTGAAATTAAGTTCATTGGATTTACAGAAAGTGTGCAATAATTGTTTAAATAAAATTAGGCAGGTGCATAAATTTGCCATTTTATTGATTCCAAAACCTTTAGAACTAATTATTGGAACTCAGATTAGCTTTGTAAGCTCAGTGACCCCTGACCTACATACACAGGTGAATCCAATTATGAGAAAGAGCATTTAAGGGCGTCAATTGTAAGTTTTCCTCCTCTTTTAATTTTCTCTGTAGAGTAGCAACATGGGTGTCTCAAAACAACTCTCATATGACCTGAAGACAAAGATTGTTCAAGGAAAAGAGGTGTGAAATCTTGCGCTACTGCAGGCAAAAGGTCCATATGAACCAGCAGGGATCACACGATAGCAGCTCCTTTAACGCTCGGCTGTGAGCGGACTACTAAAAGAAAAGACAGATTAAAAGGTATCACACTACGGAGCGCTCCTCCTGTTTTGTCTTTTCTTTTTAGACAAAGATTGTTTACCATCATGGTTTAGGTGAAGGATACAGAAAGCCGTCTCAGAGATTTCAGCTGTCTGTTTCCACAGTTAGGAACATATTGAGGAAATGAAAGACCACAGGCTCAGTTCAAGTTAGGGCTTGAAGTGGCAGACCAAGAAAAATCTCGGATAAACAGAAGCGACGAATGAAGAGAACAGTCAGAGTCGACCTACAACATCATCTTGCTGCAGATGGAGTCACTGTGCATCGTTAAACCATGCGGCGCACATTACACAAGGAGATGCTGTATGCGAGAGTGAAACAGAGGAAGCCGTTTCTCCGCCCACAGCACAAACAGAGCCGCTTGAGGTATGCTAAAGCACATTTGGACAAGCCAGCTTCATTTTGCAATAAAACAAGGAACACCAAGAGCCCCAATAGTGTAATATGTACTGGTAAATGGTTACTAGATAGAGTAAATATTAATACTCACAAACCAGGGTTACCACCAGGCAACCACTGTAAAGGCAGGTGGGGAGATTTTCCTGACCCCACTCAGGAATAAGAAGTCGCTCTCTGTAGATGAGAAAAAGTGGGTTCTACCCTCCACCCAGGGTGGACTCAATATTATGCAGGAGGACAGAGGCGCCAAAAGGATAAAAGGAAGTTAAATGAGCTTAAAGACCAAATTCTTGGTACATAGAGGAGGTAGTGGTGGACTTACCTCCTCCAAGTAGACACACAACGACTGTAGTAAAGACAGTCAATATATTTTATTTATGAACTCCAAATATGCAACGCGTTTCGCAGGTTTGATCCCGCTTCATCAGGCAATAACAATGGAGCAATAGCATAAGTGGTCAGTAGAAGAGCCAGGCACCTCTGTGGACATATGTCAATATATAAAATATATTGACTGTCTTTACTACAGTCGTTGTGTGTCTGCTTGGAGGAGGTAAGTCCACCACTACCTCCTCTATTTACCAAGAATTTGGTTTTTAAGCTCATTTAGCTTCCTTTTATCCTTTTGGCGCCTCTGTTCTCCTGCATAATCATTTTGGAATAAGGTGCTGTGGACTGATGAAACTAAAATTGAGTAATTTGGGCATAACAAGGGGCATTATGCATGGAGGAAAAAGAACACAGCTTTCCAAGAAAAACACCTGCTACCTACCTACAGTAAAATATGGTGGTGGTTCCATCATGCTATGGGGCTGTGTGGCCAGTGCAGGGACTGTGAATATTGTCAAAGCTGAGGGACGCATGGATTCCGCTCAGTATCAGCAGATTCTGGAGAGCAATGTCCAGGAATCAGTGACAAAGCTGAAGCTGCGCCAGGGCTGGATCTTTCAACAAGACAACGACCCTAAACACTGCTCTAAATCCACTAAGGCATTCATGCAGAGGAGCAAGTACAACGTTCTGGAATGGCCATCTCAGTCCCCAGACCTGAATATAATTGAAAATCTGTGGTGTGAGTTAAAGAGAGTTGTCCATGCTTGGAAGCCATCAAACCTGAATGAACTAGAGATGTTTTGTAAAGAGGAATAGTCCAAAATACCATCACCCAGAATCCAGACTCTCATTGGAACCTCCAGGAAGCGTTTAGAGGCTGTAATTTCTGCAAAAGGAGGATCTACTAAATATTGAATTCATTTATTTTTTGTGGTGCCCAAATTTATGCACCTGCCTAATTTTGTTTAAACAATTATTGCTCACTTTCTGTAAATCCAATAAACTTCATTTCACTTCTCAAATATCAGTGTGTGTGTCTCCTATATGATATATTTAACTGACATTTTTTATCGTAACAACCAACAATTTATACAGGAAAATCATGACAATTAACAAGGTTGCCCAAACTTTCGCATCCCACTGTATATTAAAATAAATTGTTCTAATAAATGCATACCATGTTTTCCCGAAATTAAGATGTCCCACGAAAGTAACCTTAACAGGAATTTCGAGCATGCTTGAAATATAAGCCCTACCCTGAAAGTAAGCCCTAGTGACAGTAAGGGGAAAATGAACAGCAACTTGTGTTATTACTGGAGCTGGTGGTCTAGCGGGCAGGACCATGGCTTTGGCATTGGGCCAATCACTGCACTCACTGCTACACAGCGAGTGCAGCGATTGGCCTAATGACTGAGCCATGGTCCCGCCTGTGAGACCACCAGCTCCAGCAGAAACACAAGTTGCCGTAGTTCTTCCCCATAGGCTGAAGCTCGGGGACGCAGTGGCATGGAGCTGGGGGGAAGAAGAGGATGTGGGGTGACATCAGAGGACACAGTAGGACAGCGTGGCATGGAGCTGGGGGTAAGAGAGGGAATCGGGGGACATCAGGAGGACACGTGGGACACCCGGAGGACATGGAGGACGTAGGGGTACCCAAGACACAGAAAGACAAGGGATAGAGGAGGACACAGGTACAGAGGAGGACACCAGGAGGACACTAAGGGTTCTTACACAGTGGGCGTTGCGTTGCAGGGGACGTTAAGGTCGCATAACGTTCCCCTAATGCAGCGCATGGTGGTACTAAAGGTGGACGCTACATAGAGTCGCATTATGCGGCTCTTGGTGCGCTGTTTTTCGTTCGATAGAACTAAAGCTAGCAGGCTTTAGTTCTATTCTCTGCTAGCAGGCAGAAACCAAGAATGATTCATATGAATCATTGCTACTAGGCAGAGAACCGAGAATAATTCATATGAATCATTGCTAGCAGGAAGAGAATGATTCATATGAATCATTGCGAGCAGGAAGAGAATGATTCATATGAATTATTGCTAGCAGGCAGAAACTGAGAATGATTCATATGAATTATTGCTAGCAGGCAGAAACCGAGAATGATTCATATGAATTATTGCTAGCAGGCAGAAACCGAGAATGATTCATATGAATTTTTGCTAGCAGGAAGAGAATGATTCATATGAATCATTGCTAGCAGGCAGAGAATGATTCATATGAATTATTGCTAGCAGGCAGAAACCGAGAATGATTCATATGAATCATTGCTAGCAGGAAGAGAATGATTCATATGAATCATTGCTAGCAGGCAGAGAATGATTCATATGAATCATTGCTAGCAGGCAGAGAATGATTCATATGAATCATTGCTAGCAGGAAGAGAATGATTCATATGAATCATTGCTAGCAGGAAGAGAACCGACATTGCAGTGCAGTGAATATTAATTAGCCATGTGGCTAGGCAAAATAGTGGACTCTCCCCTCCTCCTCTCCTGCACAAAAAAAAATGATAAAACAACATTACTGAGCATGTGCAAACAGTCTAACGCAGCTAAAACCACCTATAATGCACAGCATGCTGCACTTTCTAAATATTGCTACACGTTACACATAAAGCAACTTGTGCACTGTGAATGTCGCACAGACTCTGCATTGCTGTGCGTTAGTCTGCGTTGGAACATTTTCTAACGTGCGACTTTTACGTCCCACTGTGAAAGAGGCCTAATGGTACAAAGGGGACACAGGGGCACACAAGAGGTGGATCCACAGAGGAAGGCAGGAAGAGACAGAGCACAGGAACTCGTGTGTTCATAGAAATATAAGACATCCCCTGAAAATAAGCCCTAGCGAATCTTTTGGTGCAAAAATGAATATGACACTTTCTTATTTTCGGGGAGACATGATATAAAAAGCCTTTTGGTGGAGTTTGGCTTTAACCTGGTGAAGATTTCATGGAAAAGCTTGCTCGATGATTCACTAGTCCTTCTGGCCAATCACACATGGAGTTACTTTGTGCTGCTTTCCTTTCAAGAGAAGCATTAGCCCGGCTATTACTCTTTTATCTCTCAGGATGATATCTAAAAAAATAGATAAATAAAGTTGGTTTGGAGGATCGGCCAGTTTCCCCCCCGAGACTTTTTTTTTTTACCTTTTATTCAAATAAGCTTATAATCTGCAGTCAGGGAGAAATGATTCCATATATTAAGCAGCGAGATTCCATTCATTGGATGGTGACCTTTGTCTTGAGACGCCGCGCGCCGATAATCTCTCCCGCTCGTCTTTGTTTTGTCGTTAGACGCGGAGCCACAGGTGCTCTTTAAACTGTCCTGGGAGATCTGGGCGCGCGGATCCGCGGAGGGACTCGGGAGGCAAACGAAGCGTCTCATTAGAAGCGAGCTGCTGTTTGAGGAAGATGGATAGCTTTCTTCCGGTGCCAGCACGGCGGGATCGCTGGACGCCGTACCGGAATCGCGCTCGTCTCCGCAGAGAAGCGACAGTTGTTTCGCTGGTAGTCATGGACAATTAAATCTTCTTCTCTTTTAGAAATAATTCTCAGCAGCTGAAGATAACCGCCGCAATCTGGTGAGGGGCGGTCCCTATTAAAGCTCCGCACATGCTTGGCGCAGTGGGAGCGCTCTTAACCCTTTCTCTGCGGCAGAGGCAGATGTCAAGGAGGCCATACACGTATAAATTGCCACCCGATGTGGAAAAACGATTGATGCCTCTTTGATTAGAGAGTCTCATTTGGATTCTGCGGAAATTAAATTTCTGCATTTCTCTCAGCGGAATTTGGTATTTCCGATCGGAAGTCGAAAATCGGAAAACAGAAATCAGATTTCCAGGGATATCCGATTTACCGCAACTCGGTAATTTTAGCCCAATCATGGAACTCGGAAGCATTGGACCAATTAGAGTGCAGAATTTTTCACCTAATGCAAGTCAATGGGCCGCGTAAAAAAACGATGTTTGCGTTGTTCAATGTGTGTTTTTTTTTAAATGCATGTTTTGTTGCATATTTTTTAATGCATCTAAAATGCACAAAATTAAAGTCAATGGTGACGCAAGACTGTTGCGTTTTTGATGCCTTTTGTATGTGTTTAAAAAAAAAAAAATGTTGATGATGTATTTCCGCTTCCTGTTGATTTCCTAGTGATTTGCTTAAAGAGACTATAAAGTCTCAAAAAAAAAAAACCGTTTTTATTTCAGATTCCTGTTAAGTATTAATGTTCCACCTAAACCGCTGCATACCCGCAGCTGAATACTCACTAATACCCCCTGAAATCCCCCGGGGAAGATTCGTGCAGTGTTTCCTAGTAGAGGCAGAGCTTTGGGCTGTAGCTCTGCCTCTACTCACAGCCATCTGCGCTGATCGCCGCCTCTCCCCGCCCCTCTCAGTGTTCTTTCACTGAGAGGGGCGGGGAGAGGCGGAGATCCACGGGAGATAGACGCGAATGGAGGCAGAGCTACAGCCCAAAGCTCTGCCTCCCCGGGCAGCAAAATCCACGACAAAGAAAGCCGTGGATTTTTGCCCAAGGATTTCGGGGGTTATAGTGAGTATTCAGCCGCAGGTATGCTGCGTTTTAGGTTGCACATTAATAGTTAACAGTAATCTGAAATAAAGTGTTTTTTTTAGACTTCAGAGTCTCTTTAAAACGCATGCAAAACGCATAGAAAACGCCTATGCGATTTATATATTCAAACTGCAAATGCATAAAAGAGACTCTGAAGTCTCTAAAAAAAGTATTTTTATTTCATAAATGTGTTTAATACTTTAGCCCTAACTAAACCGCCGCATTCCCACCGCTATAAACTATCTAAATCCCCCCAAACTCCCGGGGCACACTACGGGGAGCGCTTGGGTGTGAGGCAGGGCTATAAGCTGCAGCTCTGCCTCACATGTGTCTGTCAGCGCGTATCTCCGCCTCTCCCCCGCCCCTCTCAGTGAAGCGAGACTGAGAGGGGCGGGGGAGAGGCGGGGGAGAGGCGGAGATCCGCCGCTGACAGACGCGTGTGAGGCAGGGCTGCAGCTCATAGCCCTGCCTCACACCCAAGCGCTCCCCGTAGTGTGCCCCGGGAGTTTGGGGGGATTTAGATAGTTTATAGCGGTGGGAATGCGGCGGTTTAGTTAGGGATAAAATATTAAACATGTTTTTGAAATAAAAATATGTTTTTTTAGAGACTTCAGAGTCTCTTTAAAATGCATGTAAAATGCAATAAGAACGCATGTGCAGGAAAAAAAGGCAACTTCCCTCAACTTCAGTATTAGCTCTCTATTGGTCCTGCACTCATAATAATCACTTCTATAGATGCTCCCCATTCCCTGCTGGCACCTCTGACACTGTAGTTGCCATTGGCAAGTTTTGGTGCGCCGTATGAATTATTTATAGAGTGCTTGGGGGGAATTGCAAATTGAGAATTGCAAAGTGCAATCACTGCAAAATCGCAATGGCTAGGCAATTGCAAATGTGCTACGCGATTTCTAATGTGAATGGGCCCTTAGAACAAGCAGCTGTGTAATGTATATCATTGCTAAACAAGGCATTGTGTAACCACATGTCATTAGAGATAACAGCCTCAGTCTTCTGCTGCTATACCTTTTTTTTTTCCCCCCAGAAATCTAACTGGGAGTCATGGCAACAGTATATGGCTTTGTGTTAAAGATATAATGCACAAGGGAGCAAAAAGGGGGTTTTGTGTAGATAGGATAGTGGTAGTGTAGTAATAAATGTGCCTAACTACTGCGGTGAAGACATTATATCAGAGCATACATAGCTTTATTAGATTATACACACATATTAGACAAGTCAGCAGATACTGTAAACAACAGGTAAACCAACAAGGTGGGCTTGATTCACAAAAGAGGGCTAACTGATAGCACGGGCGTTTTCACGCAACTTTTTGCGTTTCACGCGAAAGGATGTTTTCGAAATGTTGCGCAAAACCGATGTTGTTTGCGCGCAAAAAATGCATTTGCACATGAAAACTTTATCATTTCGTGCAAAAATTCGCCGTCGCGCGAAATGCAAAAATGTACGCGAAAACGGCCGTGCTATCAGTTTTGTGAATCAAGCCCAATGTGTTTCGGTATAAAATCACAAAGACGTCACTGGGGATTTGGCCATTTTCCTGTGCTCACAAACAGAAAACCTTCAGGCTGGTAACACACTTAGCAGAAATGTAATGGTTGCGGAAAACGCAGTGTTTTTGCCTGCAATGGTAGTCAATGGGCCGCATAAAAAAACGCATATGTGTTTTAAAAAACACTGGTTTTGTTGCATATTTTTCAAAAGCGCATCAAAAACGCACAAAATGAAAGTCAATGGTAATGCAATGCGTTTTGTATGCATTTTTTTTTTAATGTTTTCTGATGTATTTCCGCTTCCTGTTGTCTTCCTAGTGATTTGTATAAAACGCAATAGAAAAACGCATGGAAAACGCATACAAAATGCATATGCGTTTTATATATGCGAACCGCAAACGCGTCAAAACGCGTATGCGGAAAAAGAAACGTCAACGCACAAAATACGCACTACAAACACAAAAATGTGACCTTTCACGCACAGCCATGTGTGCACCCAGCCTTATGGTATATGGAACGTTACAAGGGGTTTGGAGGTGTCGCTCCGTTCCGTTAGTGGAATGCATCTCTTGGTCCACAAAAATCGCTGCAGACCTAAACTTGCGGTTGATTTGGCAGAACGGCCCGAACAGGTCCATTTGAATGGAGCAATGTGATTGGTTCCTGTGAATTAACAAAGGATCCATTCACCTCCGTTAGGGGCTGTTCTGTTACTGTCTGCTAAATGGACTGGTTTTTTTTGGCCTATCTTGGCAGTTCTGGCTTTTTTGACTTTTGGACCTAGGATGGCCTAATCCAGTTTTGCACCTTCCTGAACCCTGAAAAGAGATATGAGTGTGGATTATGTATTAATGGTGGGATTCCAGTGCAAAGTATATACAAGCAGAGTGGCGTGCTAAACAGGTATGTAGTACACAAGAGGAACAGAGACAGGCACTACAATCACCAATGCAAGCATCTATACTGCAGGAATGTCTTGAACAATGGATCGGGTTGTCCTCCAATACAAACAGCGTGCTCAGAACTTGAAAACATCAACATCCATATATCTTGAATAAGAGAGGAGTAAGTTGGGCACTTGCAGTAGTATATCGTTTAAAAAAGATTTAATGATCCAGGCTTACATATGGAAGAGCATACACTCATGTGCAAAATCTCTAGGTCCTACCCAAGGCAACTGTGGGGCGGGGTGGGGGTGGCAACAGACCTAACGATCGTTTTGCTCGGGTTGAACGTCTTCAGCTACTGATTGGAATGAAGTTCGATCATTGGTTACAGTTCCTCTTTAATATCCTTCACTGTAGTCCAGGGGTAAATCTGAAGATTTGCCTAGGCTGGAGATGAACCAATAAAGTGGTAAAAAAAAACCCTAGCACCTCTAGGTTCCATCCACCAAGTTTCAAGACAATTAAACCACCCATCCTACTCTTTTGACCTCTTCTACTCATTGTGCAGGCCTTTATTCTCTGCCATTACCTCCCCATCGAGCTAGAATGATGGAATCGGAGCTTGGCCTTGAGGTATAACATGCTTGGATTCTTGTTCCTGTAGGTTCCTGATATGAACTTCCCATCTTCCAGCTTTTGGCCCTACTAGTTTCTGAAGAGCACGTTAGCACCACAAGGTCCGTTCAGTTGTTGAGCCGATTACTGGCTTCTCTGACGAACAAAACACCTGCACAACATATCTTCTTTCAAGCGATCATCCTGTTTGTCTCTTAAAGGGTGGGAAACGAGGAACCCAAAAGACTTCACTCAGCAGGACCTGCAAATTGATCCACCATGGCTTCCATAAACATTCCAGTCAGTATCCTTCACAGGTCAGTATATCTATCACCTCTACCTCCTTCCTTCCCCTGGTTCCGTCATCTTGCTGGACCAACTTACTTCACCACCTCTCTCAGCTGCTTTCAGGCTGAAAAAAATAGAAAAGATGGAAACATTTCGATTGTCTTTGTCTTCTTCATCCGCTTCAGAGCCTCATTTTTCCAAAAATACCTGGCTCTTGTCTCTTCAGGACATTGTTCCTTTCCGCTTCAGGAAAAGATAATGGCCCGGAGGAAGCAGAAAGATGTTCCAGGGGTGAGATGTCACTTCCTTTCTCTCACCTGATCTCCAGTCATTCCTGGTGTTAACTGACGATTTTATTTTATTTTTTTACAGTTTCTCAAGCATTCGTTCCTCCCTTCCTCACGCACAGGAAGCCGGCATATCTTTCTCTTACAAAATCTATCCACAGAAGCTTATTTGTGGAAAGCAAAGATAAGAGTATACCTAAAGTCATAACAGACATCATTCACTAATGGTCCTCTGGAGATCTTAAAGAAGAACCGTAACCAAGGACTGAACTTTATTCCAATCAGTAGCTGATACCCGCTTTGCCAAGAGAAATCTTTACTTTTTCTCAAATAGATCATCAGGGGGGTCTGTATGGCTGATATTGTGTGGAAACCCCTCCCACAGTGTGATGTCAGGACCATGGTCCTGACAGTTTGCTGTCTGTGAACCTCGTTGCATTGTGGGAAAAAAACAGCTGTTTCCAACTGCCAAGTGACCAGTATCTCCCTCTGTGCATATGCACTGTATATCTATTAGGAAAAAAACAACAACTTTTTAGCCTATCACAATTTTAGTAGGTGCGGTTATAAATAATGGCAGTTAATGCTGGCTATTTTTTTTTCTTGTCTGCCAGCAGTAAAGATGATGACCTGCAGGTTAATTGTAGATCAAACAACATGAACGAATTTCATGGCGAATATCAATCATTTCTGGATCTCTCTTCTATTTAACCAGCAGTCTCAGCCCCCTAAGGACCAGAGACCGCTGATACCAGAAACCGCCAAATCGCCACACATACCCGCCGCTACTGCCATCCACGGTGAACATTCATTGCCTCAGCCCACCCACTCTGCCATCTCAATAACGGCAGAGCTCTGTGAGCCGGTCAGGAGCTGCTTTCATTGGCTTCTGATCATGTGATCAGCGTAAGCCAATGGGAGTTGCTTACATTGATGACAGGGTCAGTAGCCAATGAAGTTGGCTCCTGACTGGCCACAGAGCTTTACCGTCATACCGTGTTTCCCCTAAAGTAAGACATCCCCTGAGAATAAGCCCTAGCAGGAATTCCTAGCATGCTTGAAATATAAGACATCCCCCGAATGTAAGCCCTAGGAGCAGCCCACATGACACCAGCAAGTCACGCTCAATACAAAGCCTGGATACAGGAGAGCAGCAGTATATACATTTTGTATAGGAAAACTACCATTGTTTCCCCCCAATTAAGACATCCTCTGAAAATAAGCCCTAGCACATCTTTTGGAGCAAAAATTAATATAAGACAGTGTCTTATTTTCAGGGAAACATGGTAGAGATGGCAGGGCAAGTGAGCTGCGGCGGGGAGAGAGCGACGAGAACGGCGGGGAGCATTGAGAACGCACGTTGGCAGTGATGTGAAATCTACGTCCTGGCAGGTATAACAGCCGTCCAGAAGCAGTTACCTTCTCACTTTGCAATGAATTGATTTAATTTTTTCCCCTTTTTAGCCAAAATTCCTCTTTAAACCCTATACAGACCACCGAGCAAGAGAAGAACCACCCCTGACTGTTATCTGCAGGCATGCAGATAAGGAACCAGCTCTGGGTTCCCACGTTTATTTTTAGCCTGTTATTAATGAAGGGCTGTGAATCTGATGACAGAAGATGTAGGTGGCGCTCTGTAAGGCTGGCAAACACACTTATTTTTGCTTCTCACATTATAATCATTTGTTCTCTGCTTGTGTCAGTGCTGTGCACGTCTTTTACAAGTTTCTATTGTACTTGGTTATTCTTTACAAAAAACAGATCAAAAAAGAAGAAAACATTTTTAAAGTGATACTGAAGTCCGCTAAAAAATAAAATAAAAAGTTAGATACTCGCCTATGGAGAGGTAGGGCTCTGAATCCTATAGAGCAGGGGTGTCAAATCAAAGTGGGCCAAAATTAAACACTTTTACCAAGTTGCGGGCCAAACTCAATGTCTAGTGGCCATCTCCCTATCCTATACAGTTCCCTTGTGTCTAATAGCCCCCTCCCTCCTTGATACAGTTCCCTGGTGTCTATTGGCCTTCCTTCCTCCTCTAGACAGTTTCATGGTGTCTAGTGACCCCCCCCCCATTTCCTATACTGTTCCCTGATGTCTAGTGACCCCTCCCTCCCTATACCATTTCCCTGGTGTCTAGTGCTTTCCCACCCCCTTCCCCACATGTCTTCCCTGATGATCTATAAATATAGCGTCTTTGATGGTCTAGAATTGGCCAAACACAATGCAAAAAGGGGAAACCACTTGCGGGCCAAATTTCGATGGCTCTGTGACCCGAACTTGGCCCAAAGGCCTGAGTTTGACATTCATGCTAGAGAGCCTTCCTGGTCCTCTCTCCGTATCCTCGGTCCAGCACTGTCATCCCTGTTGCAGTTTTCTGGACTAACTGGTCAAACAAGCCTTTGGGGATTAACCCCTTGTGTCCCCAAATGCTTTCAAAGATGGGTGGCTCTGTAACTGCACATGCACGAAAACGAACTCGCGCATGCCCACCACAGAGCTGACCATCTTTGGAAGCACAAGAGTTTGAACAGAGGCGCCAAAAAGAATAAAAACGTTTAAAAGGGGGAAGTTATGGTGGACTTACCTCCCTCGTAGATCAACAGACTTATTTTGATTCAAAAGTAACATTTATTGGATGCTCCACAACGCAACGCATTTCGCAGACTATAATTACGCTTCATCAGGCAAATAATGGAGAAAAACGACTAAGAGTCTGTGTTGCAGCCAAGCGCCTCTGTGTGGGGTATCCCTTCTCATTTTTTAAGCATCTTTGGAAGCAGTAGGGGAAACGAGTGCAGAGGAGTCCTGGAGGTGGCAACTTTGACTGAGGGACAGCAGGAGAACGATGACACAGAGAAAGGACTGGTAAGGCTCTATAGGATCCAGAACCTTCCCTCCCCTCCCCTCCAGGGGCATCACTATAGACCTGTAACTGCAGGAGAGCTGTGGGAGGGGCCCCCTCCTAACCTTCCCTTCCTCCGATACAGGGGACCATCCGCCAGATCAGGTGTTTTTGTGGCCAAACCTGTTATGGGTGTGAGGAATCATGATCGCCACACTTGTTTTATGACCCTTGTGAGATGGGCCCCAAGGCCGTGAAGGTCATCAAGGGGAGGCAAGAGGTGTAACCATTGGGGGGCCCATGAATTGTAGTTATTTATGCCACTGCTTCCCTCTCTTAATGGGTGAGCATATAACATGTTTGTTATCTGGCTTCAGACTTAGGGGGTGCAGAGGCTGCAACCACATCAGGGTCCTCCCTCAACTGCAGTATTAGCTCTTTATTGGTCCTGTGCTGGTAATAAATCTCCCCACCTGCCTTTACAGTAGTTGCCTAATGGTAACCCCGGTTTGTGAGTATTAATATTTACTCTATCTAGTAACCATTTACCAGTACATATTACACTATTGGGGCTCTTGGTGTTCCTTGTTTTTATTTTGTTACAGAAGCTGTTCAGTAACAGCTTTACTGTAACAATATATGAAATCTACTACACCAAAACCGCTTCACAAAACCGCAAAATGCTAGCTGAAACGCTACAGAAAAATAAGAAAAAGCGTTTCAAAATCTGCTGGCATTTTACGGATCTGCTGGCGGGTTTTGGTGTGCACCGGGCCTTAAAGAGTAACTGTCAGGCTGCAAAAGCTAATTTAAACCTCTATTCTCCTGTGTTAAACAGTTTAGAAGGAAGCCAAAAAGGCAATACTGAAGTTAAAAATCTCTCTTACTTTTGATGTGTGCTGAACAGCAAGGCTGTTATTCCCAAGCTCTCAAAAGGACGAAAGGCTGCATACCATACTGCAAAGCATTCTGGGGCTGCTTGGGTCCTCCCCTCAGCTGCTAGTGAGAAAGTACAGGGTCATGTTACAACAGCATAGCACTGAAAAATCTCCAGGCAGAATACACTGCAGGAGTCCGCTATTGTTCCTAGCCACATGGCTAATCAATATTCACTGCACAGTAGTGTTATTCATTACGGATCTTTTGTGTGAGTGGAATCATCAGGAAGCAGGCAGGACATGACGACACATTTGGCTTCATACAAGACAGACAAACATGGAACCTGCCATGAGCTGTCAGGAGCATCATTCTCTGCAAATACGATATAAAAATTCTGTGAAATCCAAACGTGGACAGTGAAATGCATATGTAATGTAAGTACAGCCAATCTTTAGCTACTGATGTATGTGTTTTTTTTCTCTGAGACCATATACCTAACAGCTCCTCTTTAAAGAGGAACTGTTGCAAAAATCTTAACCCAGTCCGACAAAGGCTTTTTATAAGCCGAAAGCTCACTGTTTACTCATCTCTAAGTTAGCCAATAAATGGTATCATCCTGATTCAAAACTCCTTGCTGTTAAAATTTAAAACACATGCAAATAAGAAGTACATTTCTCCCAGAGTAAAATGAGACATGAATTACTTTTCTCCTATGTTGCTGTCACTTACAGTAGGTAGTAGAAATCTGACATTACCGACAGGTTTTGGACTAGCCCATCTTCTCATAGGGGGGGTTCTCAGGTTTTTATTTTTAATCTCCTTGCCGGTTATCCCGAGCTCAGCTCGGGGTAACCTGCGCAGGAGGATTTCTCAGGCCCCGCTGGGCCGATTTGCATAATTTTTTTTTTTACACGCAGCTAGCACTTTGCTGGCTGCGTGTGGTACAAGATCGCCGCCGCCACCTGCCGATTCGCCGCTACCCGCCGAGCCGCCCCCCCCCTCCCAGACCCCTGCACAGCCTGGCCAATCAGTGCCAGGCAGCGCTGAGGGGTGGATCGTGATTCCCTCTGACGTCCCTACGTCCATGACGTCATCCCGTCCCGTCGCCATGGCGACCGGGGAAGCCCTGCAGGAAATCCCGTTCTGAACGGGATTTCCTGCTTACTCTGATCGCCGGAGGCGATCGAAGTGGGTGGGGGGATGCCGCCGCTCAGTGGCTATCATGTAGCAAGCCCTGGGCTCGCTACATGATTTAAAAAAAATTTTTTTTTTAAAGTGCTGCGCTGCCTCCTTGCCGGCGGGAATTGGACCGGCAAGGAGGTTAAAAGCACTTAGTGAATGGCAATTGCTACGTCCAACTGCCAAAATAGGTGTGCAGTGAGCAGGGAGGCTGGCCAGCACCTTTGTATAAATCTTTTCCAGGGAATGTCTTTATAAAGAGTAAAGGCTATGCTGAGAATCACCCATGAAGAGATGGACTAGCCCAAAACCTGTCGGTAATGTCAGATTTCTACTACCTACTGTAAGTGACAGCAACACAGGAGAAAAGTAATTTATGGTTCATTTTACTCTGGAAAAAATGTACTTCTTATTTGTATGTGTTTTACATTTTAAGATTTTTGTGACAGTTCCTGCTGAAACGCAAACGTGTTAGAGCCCATTCACACCTAAAATCGGTAAACGCAAGCTCTAAGCGATTTTCTGTCGTTTTCCAGTGTATTTTATGAGCGATCTTTCACTGTATAGAATGTGTTTTTCAGTGATTAGCTAATAGCTAATACTTGACATTGAAACGCCAATCGCTCAGAAAATGCTGCATGCTACGCGTTTGCGTTTCAACTCTTAGATGTGCAAAGAACCATAGACAATGCATTGAACAAGCGCTTTTTTAAACGCTAGTGCTTTTGAGCGATGCTGAAAGCGCTTGTAAAGCGCACAAGTGTGAAAGGGCCCATGCAGCATTTTCTGAGCGATTCAGAGCGATTAGCGCTTCAATGCTGACAGCTCCTAATTGACAGCCCAGAGCTACAAAATGCAAAACGCTTACAAAACGCTCCTTGTACAATGTAAAAACTCTGCAAAATCACTATCAAAAAACGCCAGAAAAAACGCTCAGCTTTTGCAATTGCGTTGAGCGCTTTCTGGCCATTTTCAACACTGTCTTGCAAAATCTTCCATAAAATGGCCACCATTGATTCCTATCGGTCCAGATGAATAGACCAATGTAAAGCCTGGTACACACCTACAATTTTGATTGGCCAATTCTACCAATTCCATATAGTATGAGACCTTACCTACTCAATCTGTTCATAGGATGGCGATCTTCAGTCAAGCACAGGAGAAAACAAATGAAGACAAGATGTAAAGTGTAACAGATTTTATTCAATAAAATACTTTTTTCACAATGTCAATATGTGATTTATTTGGCCAATTATAATCCATGGTACAGGGTTGTTCGAAAAAAAAAAAAGGATCCCATTGTCTTCTGCCAGCCAAGAAGGATCTGAACCACTGGAGAACCAGGCAATCGATACCACGGTAATCCCGTAACATGCTCAGCAAGATTTCATGGTCAGCTCTATCAGAAGTCGATCTACAGCCCTGTACACACCGGGGGATTTCTGTCAACCTGCAGGGATCTCTACACGATCACTTGGGCGGCAGTGCAATACTGATGCTGTACAGACATGTCATCAGCCTCCAGGCTAGCGATGCATCTGTTGCTATAGAGCGGGGCGGAGAGAGAATGAGCATGTGATTTGCAATTTATTGGGCCCACTAAATCCTTTATATTGGATTTGAAAACATGAATAGCCAATATACAGCATTACATATACCATAGTAGTAAGGCATACACATAAAGTATTTTCCGCCGTATAAGACGCTACGGACTATAAGAAGCACCTAGGTTTGGAGCAGGGCTGTGGAGTTAGAGTCGGAGTCGAGGCGTCGGAGCAATTTTGGGTACCTGGAGGTTTCATAAACTGAGGAGTCGGAGTCGGGAATCGGAGTCAAATTATTTTTGTACCAAATCCACAGACCTGGTAAGTATTAGGCTAAGGAGTCAGAGTCGAGGAGTCGGAGCCATTTTGGGTACCTGGAGTCAGAGGTTTCATAAACTGAGGAGTCAGAGTTGGAGTCGGATGATTTTTGTACCGACTCCACAGCCCTGGTTTAGGGGGCAAAAAGCAGGGAAAAAAATATATACTAAACTCGGTGCGTCCATATTCTAGGAGTGTCTTGTAGATTTCCTTCCCCAATTGGTGTCCTCCTGTTTCCCCCATGTGTCCCCCTCTGTCTTCTATGTGTCCCCTTCTGTCCCCAGTGTGTCTCCTTCTGTCCCCAGTGTGTCTCCTTCTGTCCCCAGTGTGGGTCCCTGGCTCCCTGTGTAATCCGCCCCCCTTGTGTCTTAACCCCCCGGTGTAAATAATAGTGTAGCGGCAGACCCCAGGGTGTGTCCCCTCCCCCAGGGTCTCTGCTTCCTGCTCGCGTGACTCCGCTCCCCCCCGGTGTAATTAGCAGTGTAGCGCATGTCTTACCTAATCCAGCGGCTCCAGGGGATTGCAGACCTCTTCCCCATGGCTCCCCTTAGTGATGATGCAATCAGCAGAAGCCATTACTAGAGGAGGAGTGTGGAAGAGAAGAGGTCTGTGATCCCCACGAGAGCTGCTGGATTAGGTAAGACATGCGCTACACTGCTATTTACACCGGGGGGAGCAGAGACACAAGGGGTGTGAGCGGACCACACAGGGGAGTTGACACACACAGGGACTCACCGATGTGCCGGCGGTTCGTATCAACATATCCACATATTTGGGGCAGAAAAAGTGCATCTTATACATCAGGAAATACCGTATGTATAGTGGGAAGGAACATACAGAACAGCTGAGTACTACAGGTACACTATAAGGAGATGAGACATGCAGATCGTTAGTAGACAGCATCTTATAGGAATCTATACACTGTGCAGCAGGTGAATGCTGACTGGACAGAATCCTATAGGAAGCTATAAGCTGCACAAAAGGTGAATGTACACCAGGGGGCATCCTATAGGAAGCTATAAGCTGCACAAAAGGTGAATGTACACCAGACGGCATCCTATAGGAAGCTATAAGCTGCACAAAGGTGAATGTACACCAGACGGCATCCTATAGGAAGCTATAAGCTGCACAAAGGTGAATGTACACCAGACGGCATCCTATAGGAAGCTATAAGCTGCACAAAGGTGAATGTACACCAGACGGCATCCTATAGGAAGCTATAAGCTGCACAAAGGTGAATGTACACCAGGCGGCATCCTATAGGAAGCTATAAGTCGCACATCAGGTGAATGCAGATTAGACAGCATCCAATAGGAAGCTATGTTAAATATCAGGTGAACGCAGACTAGAGACAGCCATCCTAATGGAAGCTATAAGCCGCACATCAGGTGAATCTAGACTAAATGGCATCCTATAGGAAGCTATAAGTCTGAAGACTCAGACCATCCCGTACTCCTCCAGCCCATGGGCATTCATGACCTCGTCCTGGCTCTCATCCTTTTGCTCCTTCACGACCTCCTTCAATGATTCCTCATCCACCCCAACCACCTCTCAGTGGGAGTCCCCCAAGGCTCGGTCCTTGGCCCTCTACTGTTCTTCCTGTACACATCCTCCATTGGCAAGGTTACCTCATACATGGATTTTAAAGGACACCCGAGGTGAAAATAAACGAATGAAATAAACAACTGTATCTATCTTCCTTCTCCTAAAAATGACTTTTTAAGATATTCCACGGTTTTATTTTGTTTAAATCTACTTTTTAAGTTTTAGCTGTTTTACTGTTTTTTGCTCAATGACGCATTTATTGAAGTATGCCAGAGCTAAAATCTATGAACTATTGACCCTTTTTATCTCTTTCCTGCTCTCGGAAGCCATTTTCTGCTAGGAAAGTGTTTTATAGTTGGAATTTCTTATCAGTGAGGGGCACACTAGTCACTTCCTGTCTGAGTCAGGACTGAGTAAGCCACTTACATACCTGATATTTAACTCTTTCAGGCAGAGAAAAAAAAAAGGAACACAGCATAGTTATTTGTGTGCTAGGCACTGTACATACCCAGGTCTATCTCATCATGTCACCTCGGGTATCCTTTAACTATCATCTGTATGCAGATGACACCCAGATCTACCTGAACACCCTTGACCTATCCACCACTACCATGGACAAGGTCTCCTCCTGCCTATCAGCCATCTCCTCCTGGAGCTAAACCTGGACAAAACAGAATTTATGATTTCCCAGCCTGACCATCTCTGAACCTCCCTGATGTGCATGTCACTGTTAACCACACTACCATTCGCCCTACCTCTCAAACCTGCTGTCTAGGTGTCACCCTGGACTCTACACTCTCCTTCACCCCCAACATCCAAAACCTCACAAAGTCCTGCAACTTGACCTGAATAGCCCCGCTGCAAATCGTCATAATTGCAGCAGCCAGAATGATCCACTCCTCCCATTGCTCCACCACGGCGGCTCCCCTCTGTGAATCCCTCCACTGGCTTCCTATCCAGTCCAGAATCAGATTCAAGATACTGTGTCTGACCTACAAATCTGTCCACAAAACCTGCCCAACCTACATTTCCCATCTTACTCAGAGGTACACACCTAGCCGCTTACTCCACTCCTCCAATGAACTTCGCCTGACTGCTCCACTCCTCCAATGAACTTCGCCTGACTGCCCTCCACTTCACCCAGTCCCATGCACGCCTCCAGGACTTCTCAAGAGCTGCTCCAACACTATGGAACTTTCTACCGCCACCCATTAGGGCAGCCCCCTCCTTCAACATCTTCAAGAAGGTCCTCAAAACTCACCTTTTCACTCTGGCCTACACCCCTCACAAGTGCTCTTTTTTTTTTTTTTTAAACTTTACATTTTTATTAAAAGTTTTTAACATTATTTCTCACAAGTGCTCTAAACCCGCAGCTGAGCTCTGGTCCTCTACCTTTCATGTCCCTACCTCTCCCTCTAGATTGTAAGCCTTTGGGCAGGGTCCTCCTCCTTGTGTCTCCTACCTGATCACGCACCTCCATTACTGTGCACCCATCCTATGGATCTGAGTAAACTCGACTTGCCTAATCTCCATGCTTCCATCCAGGGACTAAGCATTACCTTGTACTTATACTGTGCTGCGTGATCTGGTTTGCATGTATTCCTTTGTCTTATTGCTGTATGTCACCCCTAGAAAGTGTCTGTAACCTAAACTAATGTCCAGTGCTGCGTAATATGTTGGCACTTTATAAATGCAATAAATAAATCAGGTGAATGCAAATTAGAGACAGCATTCTATAGGATGCTATAAGTTAAACATCAGGTGAATGCTGAGCATAGATAGCATCTTATAGGAAGCTATAAGCCGCACACAGCATCATATAGGAAGCTATAAGTTGAACATCAGGTGAATGCAGATTAGGGACAGCCATCCTATAGGAAGCTATAAGTTGAATGCAGACTAGGGACAGCCATCCTATAGGAAGCTATAAGTTGAACATCAGGTGAATGCAGACTAGGGACAGCCATCCTATAGGAAGCTATAAGTTGAACATCAGGTGAATGAAAACTAGGGACAGCCATCCTATAGGAAGCTATAAGTTGAACATCAGGTGAATGCTGACTAGAGACAGCATCCTATAGGAAGCTATAAGCTGAATGCAGACTAGGGACAGCCATCCTATAGGAAGCTATAAGTTGACTGCAGACTAGGGACAGCCATCCTACAGGAAGCTATAAGTTGAATGCAGACTAGAGGCAGCCATCCTATAGGAAGCTATAAGCTGAATGCAGACTAGAGACAGCATCCTATAGGAAGCTATAAGTTGAATGCAGACTAGAGGCAGCCATCCTATAGGAAGCTATAAGGTGAATGCAGACTAGGGACAGCCATCCTATAGGAAGCTATAAGCTGAATGCAGACTAGGGACAGCCATCCTATAGGAAGCTATAAGTTGAATGCAGACTAGAGGCAGCCATAGGAAGCTATAAGCTGAATGCAGACTAGAGACAGCATCCTATAGAAAGCTATAAGTTGAATGCAGACTAGAGGCAGCCATCCTATAGGAAGCTATAAGCAGCACAGCAGGTGAATGCAGAGCACACAGCATCCTATAGGAAGTGGAAGAGGCGGCGTTAGGACCCCGCGGCTCCCTGCAGCAGCTGTCTCCCCGTGTCTGTGTGTCTGTCCCGGGGAGACATTAATAGCTGCACACGGAGCCAGCCTCCTCTCCCCGCACACCGGGCTCCCCTCTCAGCAGCCATGGGACCCTCGGAAGGCATCGAGCGCTTTGAGAGCCCCGGGAAAGGCCGCGGCATGCGGGCCCTGCGCCACTTCAGCCTGGGAGAGCTGCTGTTCACCTGCCCGGCCTATACCTGCGTGCTGACCGTGCAGGAGCGGGGCAACCACTGCGACCACTGCTTCACCAGGTACCCCCTGCATACCTACCCTGCCTCCTCCCTGCCCGCCCGCATCGCTGCACGCCACGCTGCTGCGGCGCGCGGACACTTCCGGATAGAACGTTGGGCTTGTTTGTGTCAATATTTATGTATCAATATTTATCACTGGCTACATTCCGCAGTGCTGCTGGTCCCTGCACGCCCCTATGGCCTGTGGGAAGTCCTGGCAGTTATTGGGCCTGTATTCCGGTGTGTGAGAGGCGAACCCACTAGCAGTGTTCATTGGGGTCTGGCTTGGTGTGGGGCCACTGTCACAGGAGGGCCTGGAGCCCTGTATGACCTAAAACCATCCAGCATGCATGAGAGTACAGAAGCCCTTAAAGAAGCCTGTGTAGTTCATGTCAGTGCTCTGCATGGTGGTTGAGGAGGAGGGGAGGCCTCTGCTAGGGGTAGGGGGGTCATTAGTGATGTGGATGCTAAAGTGATGTTTGAGCACTGAATAGATTATCAGAGTGTAGGAAAATGAGAATCGTAGAAAAAAACAAAACGTTTGTGCCAAATTTATTTATTTTATTTATTTTTTTGCCGTGATGCCGATGCGTTTTTCAAAACGAAAAACTCAGTCAGTAAAAATTGGGGCTCTAGTCTACTTTACGGGACCCAGCAGGAACCCTCATAGGGAAATTCAGCTAACGTGATCGGGTGGATGACACCCTCTCGAACTGCTAGGTTTCCAATAGGTTGTAGTAAACGATGCCCACACTATTTGGCCAATCACAATGCTTCGTGCTGTTAAGGTGGCCATACACTGGTCGATTTGCCATCAGATTCGACCAACAGATACATCCCTCTCTGATCGAATCTGATCAGAGACTGATCGCGTATGGCTACCTTTACTGCAAACAGATTGTGAATCGATTTCAGCATGAAACCGATCACAATCTGTGGTGGTGCTGCCGCTAACCCCCTCCCCATACATTACCTGCTCTGGCCGGCGCGTGTCACCGCTGTCTTCTTCTCCGCTGGGCTTCGGGTTCTGACAGGCTTCACTTCTTTCTGTCCGGGGAAGTTTAAACAGTAGTGGGCGCTCTACTGTTTAAACTTCCTGCCGGGACAGGAAGAAGTGAAGCCTGCTGGACTCAGAGCCCAGCGCGGAGACAGAGCAGCGGTGACAGCGGGGATACGCCCCGGCTGGATCAGGTAATGTATTGCGTCGGGCATTCGAATGCCGCTATCGATGCACTCCCGACCCGCCAGCGATTGAGAAATCTTCCACACGGACGGCTTGATGGGAGCGTTTGTGCAGCGATTTCACAGCGGATTCAATCAGTGATCGAATCTGCTGCATAACGGCTGGAAAATCCTTAGGTGTATGGGCCCCTTAAAAGGAAACTGTAATTTGTGAGGTGTGCTATGCGGTTTCCTGCTGGATCCCCTAAAGTTGACTAGTGCTGAAATTGGGCCTAAGAGCGGTTGCCACCTCTTTACTGCCCATGCTGAGTGCTAGCAAGTGTCTGTCTGGTGCATTGGAGCATCTGACCCTGCCGTCCAGAACCTACAGTTAAAGTCCTTAAAGGGCACCTAAAGGGAAACCATACCAGTTGCCTGGCAGTCCTGCTGATCTTTCTGGCTGCTGTAGTGTCTAAACTACACATCTGAAACAAGCATACAGGAATTTTTAAAAGGAAATTATGACCGTCTCCATATCGCTCTCGTTTCCGTTGTCCTTTAAGCTTAAAGTGGCTATACACCTATAGATTTGTATCAGATTCGACCATCAGATTTCTATCAGATGCCTGTCAAGTCCAATCTGACAGGAATCTATCTGATGTGTACCACACATTAGGAACAGATTTCCAATAGAGTTCAGAATTAAATCTATTGGAAATTGATCTAAATGGATTATTGGACCATTAGATCCAAGGCAACTCTATGGACCATCGATCTGCTGCCAGCAGCAGATCAACCTAGATTTTCCATCCAGTCAGATAGATCAAATCCGGCCGCAAATCTGTAGGATTTCCGATCGATTCTATTGAATCGATCAATCAATTGATGGCTTAAATCGACTAGTGTAGGGGCCTCTTTAGTCATCAGAGTGCACAAATGTTACCTTTATTAGGTCTGAAATGACTCTTCTTCAGTTAAAAATCCTGTCTTGGAATTTTTACCATGTGCCCAGAAGCAGCTGTTTCAGGTTCTGTAGGAGGCACTCCAATTGGATGACATCATCACTCTGTGCAGAAGGGGGGGCAAGGACTGCATGCCTGTGAAAAGACTGCAGCCTGTAGCAGTGGTAGTCCGTGGAGCAGGATGTGGATGGTGTCTGTGGTCCTGACCAGGAATATAAAAATGTGAATACCAGAAGCTCTATAACCGAGTCTCTGCATAGGATTAGGATAGTCGCTTTATTTCTTTTAATTCCTATCGGAGGTGATGGATGGGTAGTAGAAAATGCACCCAGCCAGTCTATGTCCGCAGTGTGCCGGCCCGGCACACGGTAGTCCTGCTGCTGAATTTTCAGCTTAGTCCAGCTCTGCATGGTGCATCTTAGCAGCAGCATGATGAGCTGACCACAGCTTACCCCGGTGGTGCCTAGGCATCAGGTTTCCACGGTGACCTCATCGTGAGATGCTTACCCCAGTGGTGCCTAGGCATCAGGTTTCCATGGTGACCTCATCATGAGATGTTTGCGCAAACAAATGCTACTTGTGAGAGAGAAGGGATAGGATTGCATTGCTACCCACAGAGGTATCAGGTTTGTGCCTGGCACTCGGGGTATTCTGCTGGGCATTCTGAAAAGCTGTGACTGATCCCAGCATAGACGTCCCCCGTCATGGCCGCAGCTGTCATCTGGGTGACGGTCTGTGTCTTCTGCTGAGGCTGATTCACTGTGAGTAACCGGGAGTCTCTTCTGTGAAAGTGGCTGAACACAGAACTGGCTGTGATGCCCAGAGCAACCAGTCCTATCTCCCTTTCCAAGTTCCTAGTGAAAAGTTAGCTACAGGTGTTGCTTGTCTGCAGAGGGGAGACTGGTAAATGCCTAAAAATTGCCAAATGGCACGACTAATCGATTGGCTGACAGTGTGTAGAGTTCCCCTTTACATCTGAACTGGGGCCCATAGTAGCTTTTAGCCCTCTTTTGCAATCGCCAGCGATTGGCCAGTTTCCATATTTCCTTTTATACAATACCAGTTGCCTGGCAGTCCTGCTGGTCTGTTAGGATGCAGTAGTGTCTGAATAATGCCAGAAACAAGCATGCAGATAATCTTGTCAGATCTGACAATGTCAGAAACACCTGATCTGCTGCATGCTTGTTCAGGGTCTATGGCTAAAAGTATTAGAGACAGAGGATTAGCAGTATAGCCAGTAGGGATGGCCATGCTTAGAACTCATGGAGAAGCATGTGATCAGCTGATAGATTTGTAAGGTTCTGATTTGCTGGTCCTGATCATGTGTTATACCAGGAAGTCATCACAGCAAATCGGGACCTTACAAATCCATCAGCTGATCAAACTAATCACATGCTTCTCAGTTAGTTCTCCTAATCAGGGCCATCCCTAATGGCCAGGCAACTGGTATTGTTTAAAAGGAAATAAATATGGCAGCCTCCGTATCGCTCTTTCTTCAGTTGCCCTTTAAAATCAACTCTTTTGGCTACTATGAGATCTGCCTGCGCAAAAGGGGCACAGTGTTGTAACTAGGGATGATCAATGAGATACAAATATTTCTGAGTTCATGCAGGATTATGCAAATGTATACAGCTTAAAAATGGAGCAATCAATTCAATGTTCTCCCCAGAAACTTTTTCAAGCCGGGTGGCATGAAAAAGTGGCCGGGTGGAGCTCGACGGGTAAATGCAACTCTACTTACAGCACAAGAAAAAGATGAGGAGGTGAGCCGATGTCAGTCGGTTGCTCACCAAAATTAGCCGGGTGGAGCACCCGCCTAAAGTAGCCTGGGGAGAGCACTGCAATTTAAACCTTGGTTGGACTTAATTGGTTCTTTTTTTTCAAGACCAGACAAATAACATTTATATTGTGCTTTTCTCCTGGCAGAATCAAAACGCTCGAGCTGCAGCCACTAGGACGTGCTGTATAGGCAGTAGCGGTGTTAGGGAGTCTAGCCTAAGGACTCCTTACTAAATAGGTGCTGGCTTACTGAACAGGAAGAGACAAGATTTGAACCCAGGTCTCCTGTGTCAGAGGCAGAGCCATTAAGGTAGCCATACATTAGGCGATGATGGGCAGATTCGACCAAGAGACGAATCTCTCTGATTGAATCTGATTAGAGAGAGATCTGACAGCTGTCCATACACCGGCAGCGTGTGAGGCGCAAAAGGCGGATGGGGGCACATTTATACACTAGGGGGAACAGCGCCGGTAGTTTCGTTGCCTTCATCGCTCCTCCTGATATCACTCAACTTTACCAAAGAGCACCCAATCGACCATGGTCTGACATCTTGCAACATGTCTGATCGATACATTCCACCAATTTTGGCCCAAAATTGATCGCATTGTCGGTAGGGCATGCTCTTGGCTGCACAGATTTTTCATCCGATATGAAAATGATTATCGAATCGGATGGTCGATTGCCTGCCAAGTCGAGAGATGTATGGGTACCTTTTTACCCATTACACTATCCAGCCAAGCTGCATACAAATTTACTGAGGCCGGCTTCACACTGCATATTGGCAGGCCTTAATCCAGAAAAACTGTTACTATGCGGTATTCCCCGTCTGGCAGCCGGCCAAGCAACGCTCACTTCCTGTTCGGCAATCGATGACATGCGTGGAAGCGTATTTCAAGTACGCTTCTGTGCATGCGTGACGCAGATAATTGTAGTGGGTTTTTTTTAACCACTTTGCATCCAGACCTTGTTTCCCACTTATGGACCAGAGCAGTTATGACAGTTTAGCTATGTCCTTATTTAATCAGAAATAACTTTATCCCTACTTATGACACAGAAATTAAATATATATTGTTTTTTTCAAGACAAACTGGGCTTTCATTGTATGCCATTTTTTTTCCCTTAAACTATTTTGTTTTCTATGAATTTTAATGGGAAAACAAAGAGGGGAAAAAAAATAGAAAAAACATTTTTCTTAGTTTTACCAATACCAGTTTAAAAATAAAAAGTGCTATTGTAGATCAAAAACACAACTTTTGTTTGGCTATTCTTACTGCTTATCACAAAACTTAGATTATGTTCCTGACACAATTTATGGGGAAGATATTTGATTCTGAAATAATGCTACAAAGTGTATTTTTCACTATGAAGTGAGAAAATAAAAGTATTTTTAATGGTAAAAATCAATCTCATTAGCTCAGGGAACCTATATTCCCGTTCACCAATTAGTGCTGCATCAGAGCAAGCGCAATCCTGCACAGCACTGCTTCTGCTACAAGACGTATATCTACTGACTCGTGGCTTAGATAAAGTCACAGAGGACGTATATCTGACTCGTGGCTTAGATGAAGTCACAGAGGACGTAGATATACTGACTTGTGGATAAAGTGGTTAAAGTATGTGCATCACCATAGGCTTGTATGACTTCTGGCTTGCCACAGGAGCTGCGCGGTAATGTAGGTATTGAAGCGCTTTCCATCGCAGCGTATCGCAGTACAGTAGATTAGTATTAGGCTGCGGTGCAATATGATAAAATAACTGCTGCAACACCTCCCCAGTGTGAAAGGGCCCTTAATCCTGCATGAACCTGGAATTAAAGCAAGGGGAGAGGGAGCACTCCAATGGTGCATTAACACTGTAATTCTGAATGCACGCATGCAATGTTGCACTTACAGACTTTTGTAGATAAAAATTGCCTTTGGGAGCCGACCGACGAGCTCTCTCGCAGCCCCTGAGCTTGGCCAGAGCTAAAAGGAGCGGTGGTCATTAGCGAGAGACAGACTCCACTTGGTGTGCCGTTGTTATGCCACTACGCGTTTCTCCGCTAAACCACGCCTTCCTCGAGTGAAGGGGAAACTGTAGTGTGGGACTAAGGCGATTAATCCCCTTCCCCAACCACACCACCCTTCACCAGTACAGTCCCACACTGCAATTCCCCCCTTCACTCCCTCACACATCGGTACCTATTCCCTCTATTGGCTTAAAGGATACCTGAAGTGACATGTGACATGAGATAAACATGTGTATGTACTGTGCCTAGCACACAAATAACTATGCGGTGTTCCATTTTTTTTCTTTGTCTGAAAGAGTTAAATATCAGGTATGTAAGTGGCTGACTCAGTCCTGACTCAGACAGAAAGTGACTACAGTGTGACCCTCACTGATAAGAAATTACAACTATAAAACACTTTCCTAGCAGAAAATGGCTTCGGAGAGCAAGAAAGAGATAAAAAGGGGAATTTCTTATCAGTGAGGGTCACACTGCAATCACTTCCTGTCTGAGTCAGCCACTTGCACACCTGATATTAAACCTTCCTGGCTGTAACCCCAAACATAGTTCGGGGTAAGCCGCACAGGAGGTTTTCTCTGGCCTTGCTGGGCCGATCTGAGTAATTTTTTTTTTTTTTTTTTTTTGCTGAACGCAGCTAGCACTTTGCTAGCTGCATCAGCATACCAATCGCCGCCGCCCCGCGACGATTCGCCGCCATCCGCGTCGCCGTACAGCCCCCCCCTCCCCCCTAGACCCCTGCGCTGCCTGGCCTATCAGCACCGGGCAGCGCTAAGGGGTGGATCGGGTCTCCCTTAGACGTCACGACGTTGATGACGTCATCCCGCCCCGTCGCCATGGCGATGGGGGAAGCCCTCCAGGAAATCCCGTTCTTTGAACGGGATTTCCTTATCACCGGAGGCGATCGGCAGGGCTGGGGGGATGCCGCTGAGCAGCGGCTATCATGTAGTGAGCCCTAGGCTCGCTACATGATTTAAAAAAAAAAAATAAATAAAAAAAAACGGCTGTGCTGCCCCCTGGTGGTTTTTAATAGACCGCCAGGAGGGTTAACTCTTTCAGGCAAAGAAAGAAAGAAAAGGAACACAGCATAGTTATTAGTGTGCTTGGCACTGTACATACCCATGTCTATCATGTCACACGTCACTTCGGGTATCCTTTAATGCACCATTGGAGCGCTCCCTCTCCCCTTGCTTTTTTTTCTACATCGATCTCTGGCACCATCCAGAACTGGGAGCAAGCACCTGCGGCTCCGACAAGTTACGCGCTGAAAGCCGGTCTTCCTCCATCGCATTAACTGAGTCCTTCTTATATCCAAGTGGAATGCTGAGCTGTGAATCGCTCTGCTTAGCGGCCTGGTCACATGGGCGTCACCAGCGCCCGCCTGTCTATGTGACGTCACAAAACTACACGTCTGACACTTGCAGGCGCCACTGGCCACTTCAGACGTTCATTTAAATCATTAGATGCGCACAAATCGCCTGTAACAAGCTGGATCAGTACAAAATGCAGCATACTGCTAATGTGAGGCCATATTCCCAAAATAACCATTTTTTATTTTTTTTTCCGCCCCGCCGCCGATTTCCTCCTAGTGAACGCTGTTTCAGCTGTTCGCACCCCCGCCGTGGTTGACTTTATTTAGGGCAGACACCTGTTGTCACTTAACTGTGGGATTGGTATCCTTATGTCAGTTGTTCTTTTTATAAACTGGCCCCAAGTGAGTGATTTGTTAACCCTACAACAATTAATTGCCTGGCACATTAGGCCTCGCGAAGTGCTAATCCTATTCGTTTAGCCTCGCCTGTCTGTTCTCGCCGGGCTAATTATCACAGGCTGGAGTTTTTATATTGTTGTTCCCTGGGGAATCGTGTGTCCCTAAGATTACTGTACCCCCTCCCCTCCCTGTGTATGACCTGCACATGTGTGAGGCCTTCTTTTTAGGTCCGCTTCATGCGCTAGCTATTAATGTTCACGGATAAATATGTAATTGCTTGTATGTGTGCGCGGAACTCGACATATGGAGGTCACATTTATTTATAATGACTGAAAGGCCGCTGGGTACACTTTGATAAAACCCCTGGCCGGCTTCCCACCGTCCACTTTAAATTGTTAGCATATTTCCAGTGAAATAACTCCTAAGTGATGGTAAAGCGGACCTGAACTCAGAACTTCCTCTCTGCTCTGAAAAATAAGCAACAGCATAATCTCTTTTTTTTTAAAGAGACATTCCTTTGTTACAGCTGATACAAACCCTGCAATAAATCTGTAGTCTACTTCCTGCATTCATGGAAGCAGACATAAGGTTAACATCCTGTGTTTACAAATTAGCTGCTCTGCTGAGAGATTAAATTACACTTGTGATTAGACAAAGATGGAGGTGGAATTAGACAGGCTAAACTCTGTAAATACATACAGGGTGCATTTCTCTCGGTTTTCCTTCTATCCTGTGCAAGAGTTCAGGTCCACTTTAGAGTATACTGAAGAGAAAAGCTGCAATAAAAAAAGATACTTACCTAGGTAGAGGATGGACTATGGAGAGTTCAGACAACTCAGTGTCCTCCTAACTCTCACACTGACCACCGGAACATTTCCAACAAGACCTTGTCAGATGTGTTACGTGGCCGAGTTCATCATCATGAACGGACGTACAGCCACCCTCCTGCAGGAAGAGGACCGCAGCTGCGATCTTCCAGAGGATCTCAGGGTAGCGGCATTAGGGGAGAGGAGGACACGGGAGGACCTCCTCTCCCGAAGCTTCCCTCTTCATAGGTAAGTATCTGATTTTTGTTGCAGGTGTTGCCTTGGGTTTGCTTAGTTTAAAGCGGATCCGAGATGAAAAACTAACTATAACAATTAACTTCTCTATATATCTTATCTAAAGTTTACATAGCAAATCTAGCTGCAAACAGCTTCAATAGAATGAGTATTTCTTCCTGTGATACAATGACAGCAGCCATGTTGTTTGTAAACATTACACACAGGCAAGCTTATCTGCACTCAGCCTGTGAAAAAAACCTAATCTCCCCCTCCTCCCTCCTGTCCTCTGCCTCTGAAATCTCTGGCTAGTAATACCCCCCCCCCCCCCCCTCCACCTGCCCAGACTGAGCTCCCTGCTGATACCACATAGGCTTTATTGCCTCTGGATTCGCCCCTTCAAACGAAACGCACAAACTCCTCCTCATGAATGTGGCAGCCAGAATTATCCACTTCTCCCATCGCTCCACCACGGCGGCTCCCCTCTGTGAATCCCTCCACTGGCTTCCTATCCAGTCCAGAATCAGATTCAAGATACTGTGTCTGGCCTACAAATCTGTCCACAAAACCTGTCCAACCTACATTTCCGATCTTACTCAGAGGTACACACCTAGCCGCTCACTCCGCTCTTCCAATGAACTTCGCCTAACCGCCCCCCGCATCACCCAGTCCCATGCACGCCTCCAGGACTTCTCAAGGGCTGCTAGTGCTACAACACTATGGAACTCCCTACCTCCACCCATTAGGGCAGCCCCCTTCTTCAAGAAGGCCCTCAAAACTCACCTTTTTCACTCTGGCCTACCACCCCTCACAATTGCTCTAAACCCGCAGTTGATCTCTGGTCCCCTACCTTTCGTGTCCCTACCTCTCCCACTAGATTGTAAGCCTTTGGGCAGGGTCCTCCTCCTTTTGTGTCCTACCTGTTCATGCACCTCCATTACCGTACACCCATCCTATGGATCTGAGTGAACTCAACTTGCCTAATCTCCATGCTCCCCTCCAGTGACTAAGCATTACCTTGTACTCATACTGTGCTGCCTGATCTGGTTGTTCTTGTATTCCTGTATGGTCATATTGCTGTATGTGACCCCTAAATATTGTCTGTAACCTAAACTAATGTCCAGCACTGCGTAATATGTTGGTGCTTTATAAATGCAATACAATAAATAATTTGTGCTTTGCAAACCAGCACTGTACAGTCTGTGGCTGGCAGCTGCTACTCTGTGTAGCGATTGTGCTAGAAGTCCTGTGAGCTGCATAGCACAGGTCCTCTTAGGCCCTGTATATAGATTAGATTTGGCTGTGCAGATCAGAGAGACTTTTCCTTTTATGGGAGGATGTGTAAGGCTGAGCTGACAGCTGCGGTTTATGTGTATTTGGGATATACTGTATATTCCGAGACATAGAGCAGACCCCTCACTCGTGTCTGGATGTCTTGACATGGCTGATAACTAGACTGAGAGCACACCGGCGTCTGCTTACTGAGGGCTTCATACCCACGTTTTGAAAACGGATCTGAACTCTGAACTTCCTCTCTGCTCTAATGGCCCATACTCACGGGCTATTTTTGTTGCCTGTCGCTAGCACACGGGAGCGTGTGCGCAACAGTTCGGCGACAGCTCGTTGCCAGGTCCCTCCGCATACACACACGGAAGTGGGACTAGGGATGCGACGGAAGCTGTCGCCGACGTTCCTCCCCCCCCCCCCCCCCCCCTGCCGGAAACTCAATACTCCGGCTATTAGGTTGCCGTCGCTAGTCCGCATACACATGCGGACTAGCGACAGTTGCGGCGGCAACTGTCGCCATGCGATTGACCACCGCCAATCGCCTGGCGATAGCAGCGACGGTTCGGGGTGCGCGCCTCATACTCACGGGCGACCTGTCACCACAACATGCGCGTGCCACGTGGTTGCGGTGACAATTGTAGCCAGTGAGTATGGGCCATAAGGCTGCTTTCACAGTGCGATGTTACAGCAGCCCCTAACGCAGAACTGACAGTAATGATAAATCAATGGGCTGTTCACAGTGCCCACGTTGCGTTGGAGTATAACGCAGCATGTTAAATGAAAGTGCAGCATACTGTGCATTATACTTGTATTTTGCAGCATTAGACTGTTTGCACATGCTCAGTAATTTTATTTATTTAAATGTGCCGCATGCGCCGTTTTCGTTCAATCCGTATGCGTCAAAGTACGCATCAAGAGATGCATAACGCAGTTCAATGTAACGTCCAACTTCAAAGCTAACACGTGTTGCGCTTGGGGCACGTTATGCGACCTGAACGTCGCATCAAACGCAACGTCTTAGTGTGAAAGAGCCCTAAAAGATAAGCAACATCATAATAACCTTTAAAGAAAAACATTTCTTTGTTACAGCTGACAGGAATCCTGAAATAAATCTGCAGTGCCTCTACTTCCTGCTTCCATGAACACAGGCATAGGGTTAACATCTCATGTGTACAAATTAGCTGCTCTGCCGAAGGAACCAGATGACACATCTGCGAGGTGAAATTTCAACTTGTGATTAGTCACAGATGAGGGGGGGTATTAGGGCTTGTTCACACTGAGCGTTTGACCCAAAAACGATTGTGCTATTCCCTATTTTTGTATAGTGATTTCCCATGCGCTTCTATGAATAAATACGTTGTATTTATTTCCGGGTGAAAGAGTTTAAAGGGGAACTCCAGCCTAAACAAACAAACCGTCATTAAGTTACATTAGTTATGTTAATTAAAATAGATAGGTAATATAATCTCTTACCCACCCTGTTTTAAAAGAACAGGCAAATGTTTGATTTCATGAGGGCAGCCATCTTTTTGGTTGAAAAGAGGTGACAGGGAGCATGAGACACAGTTCCAACTGTCCTGTGTGCTGATCACCCCTCGCAGTTGCTAAGCAACGTGAATAACCACATAGGAAATCCCATCATGCTTTGCACAGCATCAGGGAAAAAAGCCTGGGCAGTTTTCTTTGATGGGTGGAGCTTAGCTAAAAATGATGCTTTAGGAAGAAAAACAAAGTTCTGATGCTGTAAAACTGTTAAAGAAACACCAAGCCTTTTCAGTTCTGCTGAGTAGATTTTTAGTCCGGAGGTTCACTTTAACTTCCTAACTTACGTTAAAGTGAAAAACGAATCGCTTTTTAAAAGGGGAAAAGTGCTTAGTAAAGCAATTTTGTAACCGCAAAGCGCAGGGGGAAAAGTGCTTCAAAAGTCTTTAAATCACTTAGCGCTTGCAATAGCGCTGGCGATTTTACGTGAACATAGCCTTAGACAGGCTAAACCAGGCATGGGCACACTCGGCCCTCCAGCTGTTAAGGAACTACAAGTCCCACAATGCATTTGCCTTTATGAGTCATGACTGTGGCTGTCAGACTCCTGCAATGCATTGTGGGACTTGTAGTTCCTGGAGGGCCAAGTTTGCCCATGCCTGGGCTAAACTCTCTAAATACATACAGGCTGCATTTCTCTCTGTTTTCCTTTGTCCAGTGCAAGAGCTCAGCTCCACTTTTTAAAGTGTACCTGAAGTGAAGCTCAGGTACAAAATCACATACTTACCAAAGAATAGGAAAGCCTCTGGATCCTAATGAGGCTTCCCACAGTATCCTCCCGGTACCCCATTGTCATTCCCAGACGTCCAAAGATTACCGACGAGCGTGTCAGACGTGCTATGGAATTCCACAATTGCTAGGCTAGAAAATAGGGGATTCCACGGGAGCGATTGTGCTTTCCCCAAATCGCAATTGCGGGTCCTGCAGACTTGGAGTTATTTTGGAAATCTTGCTGGAAAATGCTGCTAGAATCGCTCTATATTTAAAAAAAAAAAAAAACTGCCTTGTCAGTTGCCTGATTACGCTAGTTGTGCAGAAAGAATCTTTTTTTTAATTGTGAGAGTACACTGAGAATGAGTAAAAATTTGTGATTTTAGACATTTGTGGCCGGCTGCAAATTACAACCAGAAGTTATATTTTATTTACATTATATTTGAAAATATTTTTTGTAGCACAAATCTAAAGCCCTTTTTTAATAGACCTGAACCCCTGCACAGGACTGAAGGAAAGCATAGAGAAATGCACCCTGTATGTATTTAGAGAGTTTAGCCTCTCTAAATTCCCCTCATCTGTGACTTATCTGTCAGCCTGCAGCCTCGGCAGAGTAGCTAATTGGTAAATACAGGATGTAAACAATGTCTGCTTCTATGAAAGCAGGAAGTAGACACACTGCAGACTTACTGCAGGATTTGTATCAGCTGTAGCAAAATATTTTTCTTTAAGTTTATTATGCTGTTGCTTATCTTTTACTGCAGAGAGGAAGTTCTGAGTTCAGGTCCGCTTTAAGAGATTTCTTTGATTCACAGTGATAAGTTATCCACTTTTCCATTCAATAAAACCCAGCATATTTCACTGAAAACATTATCACAATTATATGATCTTCTAAAAGTGCACCTCTGGTGTAAAGTTAAAAAAAAAATGCATACCTACAGGAGTGGGGAGTCGGTACAAAAATCAGTTTATGAAAACTCTGACTCCAGGTACCCAAAATTGCTCCGATTCCTATTCCACAGCCCTTGCAGGGTATGAATTTGGAACAAAATCATCCAACTCTGATGACTAATTTTATGAAACCACCGACTCAGACTCCACCTCCGACTCCAGGTACCCGAAAATTGCTCTGACTGCACAGCACTGCATACCTAATGGCATCAAGTTAAGTCTGGGAACATTCTGTTTGTAAGAAGTCTCACTGGAGCCCAGAATCAGCCGGGTCATGGCGTGTAGCTCCACCTCCTTGCAGAAAAAGGCCTTGGCCTTTTTGTAATCTGATATAAAGGGGGCGGAGCTATACACCATAACTCGGCTGCTTTAGTGAAACTTCTTTCCAACTGAATGTTACCAGACATAGTTTGATGCCAGAAGGCCTTGTTTACATTATAGATCACCAGGGAGGGAGATCGCAAGTGCTGTGCGATTTATTGAGCTTTTTTTTTAAAGCACTTTTCCCTGCACTTTGCACTTAGAAAAGCACTTTTGTAAGCACTTTTGCTCCGTGATGAGTTTTTTTCACTTCCTGATGTCAGTCAGAACTCTTGTACCCGGAATTGAATAAATATAATGTATTTATTCATATAAGCGCTCGGGAAATCGCTATACAAAGTGCTTTCTCAAGCGCTTTGCGATTTCAATGAATTAGAAATGCTTACATGTGACCCGAAAACACTCATAGAGTGAACGAGTATGTAAGAGTATGTATTTGTTTTTTTATACTTTACTCCAAAGGTGCGCTTTAACCACTAGCCGACCACGTCATGCCGATGGGCGTGGACGCGGCGGCAGACCCAGGACCGCCTAACTGATTGGTGTAAGGTCCTGCGGGCCTGTTTTGCGGGAGATCGCACGCGCATCCCTGCTTGGACGGCAGAGCTGAGCTCCGCCATCAGTCTTCCGGCTGCGATCTATAGCACTGCGATCTAAGGCAGCGCTGTCCCCCTGGGACACAGGAGAGCGATTTGCTGTCATAGGCTGAAGCCTATGACAGCCGATCGCCGTGATTGGCTGGCTGGGCGGAGGGAGGTATTTAAGAAAATAAATAGTAGAATTTTTATTTAAAAAAAAAAAAAAAAACACTTGGGGAGCGATCAGAAAGCTCTGTTGGTGGGGAGAAAAGGGGGGTGGGGATCACTAGTGTGCTGTGTTGTGCGGCCCTGCAGCGAGCCCTTAAAGCTGCAGTGGCTAATTTTAGCAAAAAATGGACTGGTCTTTAGGGTCCTCAAGTGGTTAAAGCAGGGGTCAGGAACCTTGTTGGCCGAGAGAGCCATAAACGCCACATATTTTAAAAATGTAATTCTGTGAGAGCCATACAATATGTTTCAAACTGGCGCAGTGCGCATGCGCAGCAGAGGGCTCATGTCCCTGTGATGTGTACACAGTTGATCCTCTTCAGCTTCTCTTGGGTTTCAGCACCATCAGCAATTTCCCCGAGAGCCAGACAGGAGAAATACCGACTAACAGCTTGTACAATTAGCTAGCTGACTTTGGGGTTGATTCACTTGGTAGGACGAGATCTCCGCACTTTGGCTCAATAGGCTGCCTGTCAAGTGACAGGCAGCTTATTGGGCCAATCAAAGTGCGGGGATCTCGTCCTACAAAGTCACTGGACCTGACAGGGTCCAGAGTGGGACAATTGGAGCAGCTGTTAGTTTTGGGGGGAGCGTGAGTAAATTAGTAGTGCATGCTACAGCAGTAGTGTGCCTACTTTGAAAATGTTACTTGCGCTGCCACACTAAGCTGTACTGCTTGAGCAGTGTAGCTTAGTGAATCAACCCCTACTGATTTGTTTGTGAGCCAGGTGCAGCCATCAAAAGAGCCACATCTGGCTCCCGAGCCATAGGTTCCCTACCCCTGGGTTAAAGGAAAGGTCAGCCAAATTAAGACAGCGGCGCTCACGCAGGCACAGTGGAGGACGACCTCGCGTGGTCGGCCTCTGCATCAGCAGGGGCCGGCGGCTGAGAGCAGAGCTGTGGTGTGGGGCATGTTCGCTGCAAGGGGCTGGAGGACGCTTCGGTTAAAGGAAACCTAAACTGAGGGATATGGGAATTAAAGTATTAGACACACAGGATCAGCAGGAGAGTCAGGTAACTGGTATTATTTTAAAAGGAAAAATTCACATCCTTCTCAGTTTAGGTTCCCTTTAAGTAGAGCTTGCATATCTTAATTTGGCTGCCATTTCCTTTAAAGTGAACCTAAGATGAAAATAAACTGAGATAAGCAATTGGATCTGTCCTCCTAGTCCTAAAAATGACTTTTAGCTATCTCATGGTTTTAGTTTTTATGTATAAACGTTTACAAAGTACAAAGATTTAACGTTTTTTATTGTCTCTGCTCAGTTGCAAAGCTGAATATTAATCCTTTCAGGCAGGGAAAGAACAAAAGCAGTACAGCATAAGTGTCTATGTTCTTGCCGCTGTATATACACCTATCCATCTCATCATGTCACCCACATGTCATCTCTGGTACACTTTTAACTTTAATTTTTTTGTTCCTGTTTTATAGATGCAATCTATTTTATGAAGTGTGTGTGTGTAGTGTGTGTGTGTAGTGTGTGTGTGTGTAGTGTGTGTGTGTGTAGTGTGTGTGTAGTGTGTGTGTAGTGTGTGTGTGTGTGTAGCGTGTGTGTGTAGCGTGTGTGTGTAGCGTGTGTGTGTAGCGTGTGTGTGTAGCGTGTGTGTGTGTGTAGCGTGTGTGTGTGTGTAGCGTGTGTGTGTGTGTAGCGTGTGTGTGTGTGTGTGTGTAGCGTGTGTGTGTGTGTAGCGTGTGTGTGTGTGTGTAGCGTGTGTGTGTGTGTAGCGTGTGTGTGTGTGTAGCGTGTGTGTGTGTGTGGCGTGTGTGTGTGGCGTGTGTGTGTGGCGTGTGTGTGTGTAGCGTGTGTGTGTGTAGCGTGTGTGTGTAGCGTGTGTGTGTAGCGTGTGTGTGTGTAGCGTGTGTGTGGCGTGTGTGTAGCGTGTGTGTGGCGTGTGTGTGTGTGTGTGTAGCGCGTGTGTGTGTGTGTAGCGCGTGTGTGTGTGTGTAGCGCGTGTGTGTGTGTGTAGCGCGTGTGTGTGTAGCGCGTGTGTGTGTAGCGCGCGTGTGTGTGTGTGTGTGTGTGTGTAGCGTGTGTGTGTGTGTAGCGTGTGTGTGTGTAGCGTGTGTGTGTGTGTAGCGTGTGTGTGTGTAGCGCGTGTGTCCAGCCAGCAGGACTTGTGGGCGCTTTTACATCTGCAGTGTGTGTGTGTAGTGTGTGTGTGTGTGTGTGTGTGTGTGTGTGTGTAGCGCGTGTGTGTGTAGCGCGTGTGTGTGTAGCGCGTGTGTGTGTGTAGCGTGTGTGTGTGTAGCGCGAGTGTCCAGCCAGCAGGACTTGTGGGCGCTTTTACATCTGCAGTTACTAACTTGACTTCTCTTATTTTGTTTCCCTTCCAGAAAAGAGGGACTGTCTAAGTGCGGGAAATGCAAACAGGCCTTTTACTGCAACGTGGAATGCCAGGTGAGGTCCTTCAATTCCCTGTACTGCCTGCTCAGTTGTGATAACCGTCCCTCCTGGCTTTTGGTTAAAATTGGGGATGATCACTGAGAAGTAAATATTTCCGAGTTAATGCTCAGTCTGGGATTTTCTCAGGGCTGATATCAAGCAGGCTGAGCAGTGAAGAATGTAACAGAGAGCAGAGTGTTCCCACTGATATATATGGTAAAATACATGAGGGGGCTTCGTCTCTGGTTCACTTTAGAGAGTTTAGCCTGTTTAATCCGCCTTCATCTGTGACTAATCACAACTGCAATATATTTCAGCTCTGTGGGCTCAGGAATCTCAGCAGTCCTCGCAGAGCAACTACGGTAATTTTGTAAACACAGCATGTTAACCCTATGTCTGCTTCCGTAAAAGCAGGGAGTAGACACCCTGCAGATTTATTGCAGGATTTGTATCAGCAGGTTATAATGCTGTTGCTTATCTTTTTACAGCAGAGAGGAAGTTCTGAGTTCAGGTCTGCTTTACCTATGTCCGTGATCGGTGTACTGTGATTGGCTGCTGAGGGCTATCACATTTTTGCCCCCTTCCGCTCACCATACACGCAGCTCCACCACCTCCCCAGTAACCCGGCTGCCCGAACACATTCCACCTGCAACCAGGAGTTAAAGACGAGCTATTATCCCGATCAGATTAGAGATGCTGGTCACTTTCTCTGCAGCTCGGTGTGATCCTGCCTGAGGATAGGTTTTAATTAGCGATGCCTACAGGGGAAACCTCATTCAGGCGTAAATTGGATTTCTCCTCTTCCTCCCTCCTTACTGGCTTAAACTTTGGAAAAATAAGTTCTGATCCTTCAGATAAAAAAGTGACAAATGAAAGCAGCTGGCCGTACAATCTCTGATAACAGCCGCAGAGTCTTTTTCTTCTCTTTTTGATTTATCTTTTCGGGTTTTCTTGAAAGTGGAGATAAACTTTCTATAACCACTTTCCTTGCTGTGTCAGAGTTCTGAAATTACTTCTTGTCAGGGGCGTAACTACCCCCTGCAAAACTTTGGATGGGCCCAACACCCCCCCCCCCCTCCCCCTCCTTCGCTTTCTGCACAGATAAACTGAGAACCAATGTTATTCAATTGGCTAGTGAACACTTGAATGCATTTTTTCTCAAGCAGATAAACAGACAGCAATGAAGCACTGGGAGAATTTTCTCTATCAATTACATTAGCTTCTGTAATGAAACGTGCATGTTTTCACACATACAGACACACATGGTGCTCAGAAAACGCATACAGAAAACCGACAGATGAGCATGCTCCCAGCTACAACTTCTTATTCCACTCACTCTGTCCATCTCTGATGAAGCAGAACTACAGAGTAACCAAGCAGCTCAGGGTGACCCAAACTACTAGGAATGTATAGGGAGATAAAAGGGACCAAAAAGCCCTCCTACTAAAAAAAAGCAAAGCTTGGTGTATTTGCCTTTTTAAAGAGACACTGAAGCGAAAAAAATAAAATATGATCTAGTGAATTGGTTGTGTACTATGCATAATTACTAGAAGATTAGCAGCAAAGAAAATATTCTCATTTTTATTTTCAGGTATATAGTGTTTTTTCTAACATTGCATCATTCTATAATATGTGCAGATTACACAACACTCAGCATTCAAAATGATTATTTCAGAGCAGTCTGTGAACTAATGACCTCTCCTCTGGCAGAGAAAAAGTAAATAGTTCAATTACAGTTGAGATAAGTCAGATAACAGCCCTCTCCACGACTTTGAAAGTGGTAGAGCTTAATGGCTTGTTTGCATAGAGATAACAACTGGAGTTTCTTAACTCTTCCTGTACTGGAAACAATTAGACTGATATATCTGATCTTAACATTTTATTTCTTAGCTGTACTACACATACAAATCATATCATAATTTTTTTTTCGCTTCAGTGTCTCTTTAAAACAGAAGGAAATCTGCAATAATTCAGCTATAAGTGAACATTTGTGGTTACCCACAATGCACTACTACTGAATATGCAAATTATCCCTTTTCACCCTTGGTAAGCCAAGCAAGCATCCAGAGCCGCTGGTGTATAGCAAGCCTATAGCTTTACATTTTACACAGCCACACCAACCCCACATGCAGACAGCCTGTTTTAACTTTTGGTCCTCATCAGTACATAGCAGGGATTGATAAGGCTGTATGGGATAGGGCTTGGACCAGTACAACAGAGTAGCCAAGCAGCTCAGGGACATGTGGGTTTGAATGGGCTGTGTAAAATGTAAAGCTATAGGCTTGCTATACACCAGCGGCCCTGGGTGCTTGTCTAGCTTAGGGCTGGATCAGACGGACGTCTGCGTAGCGTCGCGTCTGGGGGCGTTGCGGCGGCTGCGCGGTCAGGCTTTCAGTAGCCTTCGGCCGCGTCGTGATGCGGTCGCGGGTTTTTTTTTCCTGTAGGGGAACATTAGCCGTCGCGGTTGGCCTACATGTTGCTTCCAGGGGCAGCCCGAACGCTCGCAAAAGTCGGGACCCGAACGCCGCGTTCGGGTAGAAGCGCGCAAAAGCTCGGTGTAAACGCTCCCATTCACTTGAATGGGAGCGTTTACCGCGACGGTCCAAACGCTTGCAGTAAACGCTCCGCAAGCGTCCGTCTGAACCAGCCCTACAGGGGCGAAAAGGGATAATTTGCATATTTAGTAGGTGTGCATTGTGGGTAGCCACAAATGTTCACTTATAGCTGAATTATTGCAGATTTCCTTCTGTTTTAAGAAGGCAAATACACCAAGCAGAACTGGCTCTTCAGACTCCTCCAGCATTACTACAGTACACAGCACTTGGGGAGGGGTAGAGAGTTTGGGGGCGGGGCACTGTACACAAAAGCCTGCATAACACTGAATAGGGACTGTCTACAAATCTTTGTCTGCAAAACCTTGTAGCCTCAGTGGCTGAGCAGATGCAGTCATTAGAACAATTGTGCAGAGCATGTTTGTCTCTCCATGCCAGTAGTTATCAGTCTCTCATAACAGGGAAAATAAACTTTTTCCCCTACCCCCCCCTGCAGCTTCTGGGCCCCCCTGCAACTGCATCCCTTGCAGGGTCTATTGTTATGCCCCTGCTCCTTGTGGTAATCCGAAGGATGCTGGCTTTTTTTTTTCTTTTTCTCTACCCTTCGTCTCGATGCAGGCTCTTGAAGAGTCCATTGATGTGATTCCGCTTATTATTGTACACCTCAGATGAGAGAAATATGGAGGCGGACACATTTATTTCCTTTTAAAGTGAGCCTGACTCCAAAAGATACTTGCCTAAAGACCTTTCCTGGTCCCCTCGTTACATTGTTGGCTCCCCTGTTGACATTCTCTGACCGATGGTTCGCACTGCTCTGTGGCGCTGCCAGTAGGCTTTGGAGGTCTTCAGGGAACCCGAGTGCTTCTAAAGACGAGCCTCTCTGTACTGTGCATGCGCAAGCATGATCTCTCGCGCACATGCACAGTATGGAGCCGCCCACCTTCAGAAGCACACAGGCTCCCAAGCCTCCGCAGTGGAGGATTAAACGGGGGTGACGGCCCTGGAACAAGAGGACCGTGAGTGGAACGGGAAAGACCCAGAGCCTTCCCTCTCCTTAGGTGAGTATCTGTTTTTTTTGGTTTTTTTTTTTTTTATTTGCTTGAGATGCTCTTTAACCTTCCTGGCGGTAAGCCGCGCAGGAGGTTTTCTCAGGCCCTGCTGGGCCGATTTGAATAATTTTTTTGTTTTGCTGAACGCAGCTAGTCAGCAGTTCGATCGCCGCCCTGCGCTCGATCGCCGCTATCCGCGTCGCAAGACAGCCCCCCCCCCCAGACCCCTGCGCTACCTGGCCTATCAGCGCCAGGCAGCGGCAAGGGGTGGATCGGGACTCCCTTGGACGTCACGACGTCGGTGACGTCATCCCGCCCCGTCGCCATGCCGGAGGCGATCGGCGGGGCTGGGGGGATGCCGCTGAGCAGCGGCTATCATGTAGCGAGCCCTCGGCTCGCTACATGATTATAAAAAAAAAAAAAAAAATCAAAAAAACGGCTGCGCTGCCCCCTGGCGGTTTTTAATATACCGCCAGGAGGGTTAAACAATACCAATTCCCTGGCTGTCCTGCTGATCTCTTTAGCTGCAGTAGTGTCTGAATCAGACGCCTGGAACAAGCATGTGGTTAATCTAGTCAGACTTCAGTCAGAGCTCCTGGTCCGCATGCTTGTTCAGGGTCCATGGCTGAAATTAGAGGCAGAGGATCAGCAGGACTGCCAGGCAAATGTGCACTGGAAATAAATGTCAGCCTCCATATCCTTCTCACTTCAGGTGTGCTTGAAAGTGTACTTGAGCTGAAGCTCTGGTGTACAAAATGAGATACTTGCCTAAAGAGGGGGCAGCCTCCTGAGGCGTCCCTCCCTGCTGTGCTGTCCCCCACTGCTGAGCGCTGTCCTCCAGAAGATTAGCGACTAGGCATTGTCGCTAATCAGATCGGGGCTACGCAGCTCCTCTTCCATATTCATGGCCACGCAATAGCCGACTGAGCCCGCCCAGTAACCCAAATCCGTGGTCTCCGTGCTACTGCGCATGAGCAGGCGGCCTCCCATGGCTACAGCGCGGCCATGTACAAGGAGCTGCGCACCCTCGATTTGGAGGGGGGGTTGCGCTCTGCAACGGATCTCTCTCTCTCTCTCTCTCTCGTTTGTTGGTTTTTCGTTCAGCTTTGGCTCAAGTTCACTTTTAAATCGCACCTGAACTCAGAACTTCCTCTCTGCAACAGCATAACCACCAATCCTACAATAAAGCTGCAGTGTCTACTTCCTGCTTTCATGGAAGCAGACACAGGGTTAATATCCTGTGTACAAATTAGCGGCTCGGACGAAGACTGCCGAGATTCCTGAGCTGACACGGATGAGAAATCAAATTACACTTGTGATTAGCCACAGATGAGGGGGAATTAGACAGGCTAAACTCTTGAAATCCATACAGGGTGCATTTCTCGGTGTTTCCTTCTGTCCTGTGCAAGAGTTCAGGTTTGCTGTAACATGTGGAGGCATGGAATGCTTGGTTTATATGGACAGTCTTTAGATTATAGAGCACTGTCCAGCATTAGCTCCTTCCAACATGGGTTCAATGTCGGCTAGCTTCTTACTTGCCGCATAATAAAAGCAGGTGTGTGAGTTTCTTCCATCCGTCTCTGCCTGGATGAAGAGCTTGGAATGTTACAGCGATCTTTCCTCTGTCCGGATCTCACGCTTTGCGTCATCCCTTATTTGTAAAGGAAACGTTTCCCTTGACCTGCGTCCGCAGAGGAGACCACCTCGTGTTAATGACCGCGCTGTTTCTCTTCTCGCCCCGCAGAAAGGAGATTGGCCGATGCACAAGCTGGAGTGTTCCGCCATGTGTGCCTACGGGGAGAACTGGAGCCCGTCAGAAACCGTCAGGCTTACCGCAAGAATACTGGTCAAACAGGTGAGGCTGGAGGGGGCGCCAGAAACGGCTGCTATTACAGTAATGACCTCATTATCCTGCCTAACGCTCCAAACCACTGTGCTCGCTATAACCTGAATCTAGCGTTTTATATTTGTAATAAATTGTACTAAAAATTACTTAACTAATTTCCAGGTATGATGACAGTATAATCTCATTATTATCGTAAACTGCAAAGGATCAGGAAAAGTGGTTTACTGTATCAGAAATTGTCTTAATGGGATTCTGTGGGGGTTTGCTAAGGATAAAAACCGCCACTTACCTGGGCTTCTATTAGCTACCGCGCCGTCCTCCAATCTGCCGCTCCTCGCCGCCGGTCCCGGTCTAGTGCGGCACGCCGTCCAACTGCGGCTGCACGGCCGTGCTTGCTCCCGCCCACGTCAGCAGAAACACTGCGCAGGCGCAGTACAATAAAACGTTGTACTGCGCCTGTGCAGTAAGCTTCCGATGACGCGAACGGTAGCGCGCATTATTTGGCTGTGATAGATGAATAATGCTCAGTGCCAGCGGCGGGGACATTCTGACATGAGTGTCAGATCTGACAAGATTAGCTGCATGCTTGTTTCTGGTGTTGTTCAAACACTACTGCAGCCAGATAGATCAGCAGGATAGCCTGGTAACTGGTATTGTTTAACAGGAAATAAATATGGCTGCCTTATTCTCACTGCAATTGTCCTTTAACCACCCTGGCATTCTATTAAGATCGCCAGGGCGGCTGCGGGAGTTTTTTTTTAAATAAAAAAAAAAACTATTTCATGCAGCCAACTGAAAGTTGGCTGCATGAAAGCCCACTAGAGGGCGCTCCGGGGGCGTTCTTCCGATCGCCTCCGGCGCCCAGAATAAACAAGGAAGGCCGCAATGAGCGGCCTTCCTTGTTTTGCTTACACCGTCGCCATAGCGACGAGCGGAGTGACGTCATGGACGTCAGCCGACGTCCTGACGTCAGCCGCCTCCGATCCAGCCCTTAGCGCTGGCCGGAACTTTTTGTTTTCCGGCTACGCTGGGCTCAGGCGGCTGGGGGGACCCTCTTTCGCCGCTGCTCGCGGCGGATCGCCGCAGAGCGGTGGCGATCGGGCAGCACACGCGGCTGGCAAAGTGCCGGCTGCGTGTGCTGCTCTTTATTTTATGAAAATCGGCCCAGCAGGGCCTGAGCGGCAGCCTCCGGCGGTGATGGACGAGCTGAGCTCGTCCATACCGCCCGGCTGGTTAAAGAGGAACTGTCGCAAAAATCTTAAAATTTAAAACGCATACAAATAAGTATGTTTCTTCCGGAGTTAAATGAGCCATAAATTCCTTTTCTCCTATGTTGCTGTCACTTACAGTAAGTAGTTGAAATCTGATATTACCGAGAGGTTATGGGACAGTCCATCTCTTCATGGGGAATTCTCAGGATGGCCTTTATTCTTCATAAAGACTCCCTAAAAAAAAATATTTATGCAATGATGCTGGCCAGCCTCCCCGCTCACCGTACATGTTTTTGGCAGTTGGACGGAGCAACTGCCATTCACGAAGTGCTTTTAAAAATAAAGAAAACCCTAAGAACCCCCCCTATGAGAACATGGGCTAGTCCAAAACCTGTCGGTAATGTCAGATTTCTACTACCTTCTGTAAGTGACAGCAACATAGGAGAAAAGTAATTTATGGCTCATTTAACTCTGGAAGAAATGTACTTCTTATTTTGTATACTGTAATTTAACATGTATTTTAATGTATTTTAAATTTTAAGATTTTCAGACAGAGGTCCTTCAAGCAAAAGCCACAGGTCAATGGCATGAAACATTAATTACATTTTTGGTATTATTAGTGGGTTCAGGGATCTCTCCTAGGGTCTAAAGGTGTACATACAGCCAAGATTGGTGAAATGTACCGAGCAAGTTGTAAAATCTGTCAGACGTGGTCGATTGGATGTGTGACGCTATAATCCTGTTATGTTGCGGCAACTGATGGACCCTCTGAATTGGTGGCATCCTGAGAGGGGAGCTCTGTAAAAACACCGGAGACCTGGGCGCAGCCGGCGTCACCATAGGCTAAAAAAAATCAACCTTTTTTGTAGGCGCTTCCCCATCGTCCTCGAGCTGCCCTGATCCTGTGCTGGCACCCTCTAAGTGTTCTATGGCATGTTAGATGTTCTCTCCTGACCATGCTCCTGTCTGTAGAGGAGAATGGCTGTACTGCTCTCCACAAGGGGGCAGTAATATGGAGCTGCAATGAAGTCCTATGCGACACCCTTTTTAAATAGGGAAACTGCTCTAACAACCGCTTCACTTTAGACGCCAGTTCTAACCTGCCAGCACGACCATATTGCGCGTCCTTTTTCTTCTTCCCATCCTAACTCGCGGAGCCAAAAGGCGGCTTATTTTCAAGGTCACATAAAAGGAACGGTTAAACATTTTTGCCATCCAAATTGTTGCGTCATTAACCTTTTTTTTTTTTTTTTTTTTTTTTTTTTAAAGCGAATTTCTGAAGCTCTGTTGGACGGTGTTGAAGCCTTAAGATTTTTATTTTATTATTTTTATTAAATGCATGAAATCTTCCAACGTGCGGCGCAGGCGGGCATGGCAAGACTTTAGTTGGTCCGCCCGGAGCTCTCTGTGAAATAATAAAGTCTAGCCGATCGCAAACAGAACGACGCAATAAAGGAAAAATAACACCACGACTGGCAAGAATGTATAATGGCTAGCTCCTAGGAACGGATAAACACCCTATAGTCTGCGGAAAGCTTAGTATGCAAAATACAGTCCTCTTGACCTCAGCTGCTGGGCCACCTGCAAACCCCGATTTAATGGCCAAGATTACAAAGCGGTGGCCCGGGGCCAACAGCTGAGCTCGTGCGTTTTGTACTCCCGTCAGCAGCGCATCCACTTACCTCAAAGTCCGGCTCGCCAGTCTCTGCCTTATTTGGATGCGCCGGAGACAAAGGGAAATTACATATTTAAATGAACCCTGCTATTTCTCTGATCGTGCTACGTGCAGATGGAGGGCATGCAAGATGCGGACTTAAGCAATGTAGGCTTCTAAAAAGGATGGGGGGGGGGAAGGGAGGTGGCAGAACTTTAAAGCGGACCTGAATTTCCTCTCTGCTCTAAAAGATTCGCGTCAGCATAATAATCTTTAAAAAAACATTTCTTTGTTGCACTGATACAAATCCTGCAATAAATCTGCAGTGTCTACTTCCTGCTTTCATGGAAGCAGACCTGTTGTTAACATCCTGTGTTTACAAATTAGCTGCTCAGCCATGGCAGTCAGCTGACACAGCTGAGAGATCAAATTGCAGTGGTGATTAGTCACAGATAAGGGGAATTAGACAGGCTAAACTCTCTAAACACATACAGGGTGCATTTTTCTTTTTTCCCTTCTGTCCTGTGAAAGAGTTCAGGTCCACTTTAAAAGGAACCTTAACTCCTTTAAAAAAAAAAAGCTTCTTACCTGGGGCATCTACCCCTGCAACCATCCTGTGCCCTCGAAGTCACTCACAGCTCCTCCGGTCCCCCGCTGCCAATTTCGTTTTTGCCAACTCAGTCGACAGGCCATCCTGCTGGTGCAGGAAGCTATCAAGGACCTTAACGCATACATTTTAACGCGTTACAGTACAACGCGTAAAAACGCGATAGCTTCCTGCACCAGCGGGAATGCGTACAAAGGTACCCGTGGCGGCCTGCCGAATCAGTCGGCAAAAACGAAACTAGCTGGCAGCGGGGGACTGGAGGAGCTGTGAGTGACTGCGAGGGCACAGTATGGCTGCATGGGGCTGGTAGATGCCCCAGGTAAGCGAAACTCCATATATTTATTTATTTATTTATTTATTTTCCCTTTTAAAAAGAACCCAAGGTGGGAGGAATATGGAGGCTGACCTATTTATTTAATTTTAAACAAAGCAAATTTCCTGGCTGCCCTGCTCTTCCACTGCCTCTAAAGGGGGAGATCGACCAAGAGACAGATCTCAAATGTGATCAAGTGAAGAATGGTCCAGTGTTAGTCGAGCGGCGGAAATGCCGACATCAAACCAAGAAACATTGATTCTGGTAATGCCTTTTAATGATTGCCTAAAGGGAACCTAAACTGAGAGGGATATGGAGGTTTCCTTGTAAACAATACCAGTTGCCTGGCAGTCCTGCTGATCTCTTTGGCTGCAGTAGAGTCTGAATCACACACCTGAAACAAGCATGCAGCTAATCCAGTCTGACTTCAGTCAGAGCACCTGATCTGCATGCTTGTTCAGGGGCTGTGGCTGAAAGTATTAGAGACACAGGATCAGCGGGAGAGTCAGGCAACTGGTATTATTGTAAAAGGAAAAATCCATATCCTTCTCAGTTTAGGTTCCCTTTAAAAGGAAATAAATATGGCAGCCTCCATAGAGCTCTCGCTTCAGGTTCTCTATAATGACTAACTGTACATGGTTATTGCAAGCTTTCCAAACGTTGCGTTCCTTTTCAGGCATTATACAGAACTGGACCAGAACCGGTTCTGACCAATCTTCTATATCAGTGATGCTCAACCTTTTTTGGCCCGAGGGCCGAACTTCAAATCAAGAAAAATCTCGAGGGCCGGAACACATGCATACAAAATTTCGATGTAAAACGTTTAACGTTTTTCTAGTAACAGTTAACATGGTGTTGGAAATGGAAAGAAAACGACAATATAAGAATTGTTGTACTCACCATTTGATGCACATTTTCTTAATAAGAAGTTTGCGGCAGATTAATTCAGCAATGGTATCAGAGTGGCCTTTAGTGTGCTGGCTGAGGAGGCTGTCAGCTCTGTGTGGGGCTGAGGAGGCTGTCAGCTCTGTGTGGGGCTGAGGAGGCTGCCCTGTCTGTGTGGGGCTGAGGAGGCTGCCGGCTCTGTGTGGGGCTGAGGAGGCTGCCGGCTCTGTGTGGGGCTGAGGAGGCTGTCAGCTCTGTGTGGGGCTGAGGAGGCTGCCCTGTCTGTGTGGGGCTGAGGAGGCTGCCGGCTCTGTGTGGGGCTGAGGAGGCTGCCGGCTCTGTGTGGGGCTGAGGAGGCTGCCGGCTCTGTGTGGGGCTGAGGAGGCTGCCGGCTCTGTGTGGGGCTGAGGAGGCTGCCGGCTCTGTGTGGGGCTGAGGAGGCTGTCGGCTCTGTGTGGGGCTGAGGAGGCTGTCGGCTCTGTGTGGGGCTGAGGAGGCTGCCGGCTCTGTGTGGGGCTGAGGAGGCTGCCGGCTCTGTGTGGGGCTGAGGAGGCTGTCGGCTCTGTGTGGGGCTGAGGAGGCTGCCGGCTCTGTGTGGGGCTGAGGAGGCTGCCGGCTCTGTGTGGGGCTGAGGAGGCTGTCAGCTCTGTGTGGGGCTGAGGAGGCTGCCCTGTCTGTGTGGGGCTGAGGAGGCTGCCGGCTCTGTGTGGGGCTGAGGAGGCTGCCGGCTCTGTGTGGGGCTGAGGAGGCTGCCGGCTCTGTGTGGGGCTGAGGAGGCTGCCGGCTCTGTGTGGGGCTGAGGAGGCTGCCGGCTCTGTGTGGGGCTGAGGAGGCTGTCGGCTCTGTGTGGGGCTGAGGAGGCTGTCGGCTCTGTGTGGGGCTGAGGAGGCTGCCGGCTCTGTGTGGGGCTGAGGAGGCTGCCGGCTCTGTGTGGGGCTGAGGAGGCTGTCGGCTCTGTGTGGGGCTGAGGAGGCTGCCGGCTCTGTGTGGGGCTGAGGAGGCTGCCGGCTCTGTGTGGGGCTGAGGAGGCTGCCGGCTCTGTGTGGGGCTGAGGAGGCTGTCAGCTCTGTGTGGGGCTGAGGAGGCTGCCGGCTCTGTGTGGGGCTGAGGAGGCTGCCGGCTCTGTGTGGGGCTGAGGAGGCTGCCGGCTCTGTGTGGGGCTGAGGAGGCTGCCGGCTCTGTGTGGGGCTGAGGAGGCTGCCGGCTCTGTGTGGGGCTGAGGAGGCTGTCGGCTCTGTGTGGGGCTGAGGAGGCTGCCGGCTCTGTGTGGGGCTGAGGAGGCTGCCGGCTCTGTGTGGGGCTGAGGAGGCTGCCGGCTCTGTGTGGGGCTGAGGAGGCTGCCGGCTCTGTGTGGGGCTGAGGAGGCTGCCGGCTCTGTGTGGGGCTGAGGAGGCTGTCGGCTCTGTGTGGGGCTGAGGAGGCTGCCGGCTCTGTGTGGGGCTGAGGAGGCTGCCGGCTCTGTGTGGGGCTGAGGAGGCTGCCGGCTCTGTGTGGGGCTGAGGAGGCTGCCGGCTCTGTGTGGGGCTGAGGAGGCTGCCGGCTCTGTGTGGGGCTGAGGAGGCTGCCGGCTCTGTGTGGGGCTGAGGAGGCTGCCGGCTCTGTGTGGGGCTGAGGAGGCTGCCGGCTCTGTGTGGGGCTGAGGAGGCTGCCGGCTCTGTGTGGGGCTGAGGAGGCTGCCGGCTCTGTGTGGGGCTGAGGAGGCTGCCGGCTCTGTGTGGGGCTGAGGAGGCTGCCGGCTCTGTGTGGGGCTGAGGAGGCTGTCGGCTCTGTGTGGGGCTGAGGAGGCTGTCGGCTCTGTGTGGGGCTGAGGAGGCTGTCGGCTCTGTGTGGGGCTGAGGAGGCTGTCGGCTCTGTGTGGGGCTGAGGAGGCTGTCGGCTCTGTGTGGGGCTGAGGAGGCTGTCGGCTCTGTGTGGGGCTGAGGAGGCTGTCGGCTCTGTGTGGGGCTGAGGAGGCTGTCAGCTCTGTGTGGGGCTGAGGAGGCTGTCAGCTCTGTGTGGGGCTGAGGAGGCTGTCAGCTCTGTGTAGGGCTGAGGAGGCTGTCAGCTCTGTGTGGGGCTGAGGAGGCTGTCACAGCGTGTCCCGTTGTCTGCCTGCGGAGGAGGAGAGGATCGGGTGGTATTGCGTAGTATGGCACTCGGCGGGACGCGCATACACCAGCGTGCACTCGTATTTAGCCCCGGGTAGCGCTGGGATAGTTAGAAAGCCTCGCTCATTGGTTACTGCAGGAACCTTCCTTCAATAGGAATTAGGCTGATTCCTACTGGAGGAAGGTTCCTGCAGTAACCAATGAGCGAGGCTTTCTAACTATCCCAGCGCTACCCGGGGCTAAATACGAGCACACACTGGTGTATGCGCGTCCCGCCGAGTGCCATACTACGCAATACCACCCGATCCTCTCCTCCTCCGCAGGCAGACACAGCGCAGGCCACAGAAACTGGCTTTGCGGGCCACAAATGGCCCGCGGGCCGTAGGTTGGGCACGGCTGTTCTATATATACAATAGGCTAAGTGCCTCAACCTTCAAGCAAGAAGTAGCGCCCTGCCCCCAGGGCCGGTCCAAGCAAGTAGAAGGGGCCGGTCCAAGCAAGAAGTAGCACCCTGCTCCCAGGGGTGGTCCTACACTTGCCGCCGAGCTGGAGGGGGTAGCGGGCAGGAAGGGGGGTATTGGGCACAGCGGCGGGGAGGGGTGCCTGACCCCCCCCCCCCCCCCTCACCTGGGTCCCCCATCTGTGCTCCCCCTCTAGCTTAAGCTCATCAGCCGCTGCTATTAGTAAGAGGCAGCGGGCAGGGAGGACTCGCCTCTTCCGCGTTCTAGCATGCGTTCCACTGTCGTCACTTCCTGCAATGCTGTCCACTTACAATACAGTGGGCGGCATTGCAGGAAGTGACGACAGTGGAACGCACGCTGGAATGCGGAAGAGGTGAGTCATCCCCGCCCACTGCCTCTTACTAATAGCGGCGGCGGCTGCTGCTGCTCAACTTAACCTAGAGGGGGAGCACAGATGGGGGACCCGGTGGCAATCCCAGTGGCCTAGCTGTCCTACTCATCCTCTGCCTCTAATACTTGTAGCCATACCCCCTGAAGATTCATGCAGCAGATAAGATGTTTCTGACAGTCTTGTCAGATCTGACACAAATTAGCTGCATGCTTGTTTCTGATGTAGTTCAGACACTACCGCAGCCAAACAGATCACTAGGACTGCCAGGTAACTGGTTTTGCTTAAAAGGAAATGACCGGAATTGATGTTTGATGTCTGCATTTTGAATCTGATCAGAAAGAAATGTCGGCTGCCCATACAACGCAGGCCGTTTCCCATTTCAGCATGAAATCTCTCGGGAACCGGCCTCATGACACCACCGTGCCGCCTTCCCCCTGTTCCCCCAAATGTTGGTATACCCCACCGTGCCTGTGCATTCAAATCTCGCCTGCCACGACCATCCTGCTGCTCTCTGTCTCCTCCGCTGCTTCCCCATGTGCGCCACGTAGTTGCCACATATGCCATGTGTCGCTCGTGTGACATCACCTGCTCGGAGATGCAGCGAAGGAGACCGGGAGCAGCTGAACAGTCACAACAGTGTGTGTGTGGCGTGCTTGGGACACAATTTGTGTGTGTAAGGGGGAGGGACGACTCAGGGTACTGTCACAATATCGCATGCCGCTACCGCCATGCACCGAATCAACCATATTGGCCTGAGACTTCCAAGCATGCTCAGTTGACGCATACGGCTAATTTCGGCCTGAAATTGGCTGAATCGTCAGGCATGCTTGTTGCCAGGGCTGTGGAGTCGGTAGAAAAATCTTCCGATTCCTACTCCGACTCCTCAGTTTATGAAATCACGACTCCAACTCCGACTCGGGGTACCCAAAATGGCTCCGACTCCTTAGCCTAATACTTAACAGGGATGTGGATTTTGTACAAAAATCAGCCGACTCCGGCTCCCGACTCCGACTCCTCAGTTTATGAAATCAACGACTCCGACTCCGGGTGCCCAAAATTGCCCCGACTCCGACTCCACAGCCCTGCTTGTTGCGGCACAGATTTTCATCCAATTGGATACAATTATCGTATGGTCGATCAGGCCACAAAATTGATAGACCCTAAATAAGCATGCAGACCAGATTTTTTTTTTTTTTTTTTTTTTTGTTAGCTGCATGCTTGTATCAAGTGTGTGATTCAGATACTACTGATGCCAGAATGATCAGCAGGACTGCCAGGCAACAGGTATTGTTTAAACAGGAAATGAATATATCGGCCTCCATATACCTCTCACTTTAGGTCCCCCTTTAAAGTGAACCTCCAGACTAGACTAGACAAGACAAATAACATTTATATTGCGCTTTTCTCCTGGCGCACTCAAAGCCCCAGAGCTGCAGCCACTAGGACGCGCTCTATAGGCAGTAGCAGTGTTTAGGGAGACTTGCCTAAGGTCTCCTACTGAATAGGTGATGGCTTACTGAGTCAAAGCCCTTAACCATTACACCATCCACTCCAATCTACTCAGCAGAACTGAAAAGGCTTGGTGTTTAACAGTTTCACAGCATCAGAATTTTCTTTTTCTTACCAAAGCATCATTTTTAGCTAAGCTCCACCCATCAAAGAAAATTGCCCGAGTTTTTTTTTTTCCCTGATGCTGTGCAAAGCATGATGGGATTTCCTATGTTGGTAGTTGTGTTGCCTAGCAACTGGGAGGGGTGATCAGCACACAGGACAGTTGGAACTGTGTCTCATGCTCCCTGTCATCTCCTTTCAACCAAAAAGATGGCTGCCATCATGAAATCAAACATTTGCCTGTTCTTTTAAAACAGGGTGGGTAAGAGATTATATTAACTATCTATTTTAATTAACGTAACTAATGTAACTTAATGACTGTTTGTTTAGGCTGAAGTTCCTCTTTAACAGGCGACCACTAAGCAGGAGTGTAATTAGAAATGGTGATCTTTGCCTTTTTACTCTGTGCTGTAATTTCTTTTTTTTTTTTTTTTTTTTTTTCTCGTTCTAGAAAACTCATACAGAAAAGACGCCGTCTGAGCAGTTTTTGACGGTTAAGGAGTTTGAATCTCGTAAGAGAATTTATTAATTATTGTGTGTGTGTGTTTGTGACTCAAAGTTCCTGTTCATGCAGTTTTTATATGCGTAAGTAAATTAATTAGGGACTGCAGCCCCAGGCATCCTCTTTGTCCCTTCCGTGGTCCCGCTGTCTGCTACAGTATTCCGGTGACTTCGGCTGAAGACGAGTGTGCGCTCCCCCGGTGCATCATCACGCCAGTAGCCGTAAGCGTCCTGCGCATGCGGGATTCAGTCTTTATAGACCCATGCATGCACAGGACGCTTAGGCCCCATTTACACTTAATCAGTTGGAACACGTTTTTTTTTCTTCTTCTCCATAGCAGTGCATTGTGAAAAAGATTTCAGTTAAAAAGTGTTGTGTGAACTGAGCCATAGGAAAACATGGGCCTTACTCTGAAAATCAGTTGTTTTTTCAGCTACAACTGAGAGCAACAGATTAAAGAGGAACTCCAGTGAAAATAATGTAATAAAAAAGTGCTTCATTTTTACAATTATGTATAAATGATTTAGTCAGTGTTCGCCCATTGTAAAATCTTTTAAATCCCTGATTTACATTCTAACATTTATTACATGGTGACATTTTTACTGCTGGCAGGTGATGTAGCTGCTGCATGCTTTTTTAGCAGTTGGAAACCGCTGTAAACAGCTATTTCCCACAATGCAACAAGGTTCACAGACTGGAAACTGCCAGGAGTACCACGGTCCTCAGATTTTCTTGTGGGAGGGGGTTCAACATAATATCGGTCATACAGCGCCCCCTGATGGTCTGGTTGTGAAAAGAAATAATTTCTCATGTAAAAGTGGTATCGGCTACTGATTGGGATAAAGTTCAATTCTTGGTCGGAGTTTCTCTCTAAGTGTAAACGGGGCCTTACGGCTACCGGCGTCATGATGCACCGGGGGCGGGCACACGCGTCCTCAGCCAAAGTTGCCGGATTACTATAGCCGCCAGCAGGACCACGGAAGGGACCAAGAGGAAGCCTGGGGACCTTGCAGGCAACCGGGGACTGGAGGAAGCCCCGGGTAAGTCCAGATTCCATTTTTATGGCACTGCTCAGAGTCCTTTTTAAGTATAATTAATTTTATTAATGTTTGTTATGTACATTCCTTTAACCCATTAGCAACTTTAAATGTTATCTTGTTTGCGATAAGTGCACTGCTTTTGCCCTCAGTCAGCAGAACTTGTTGTGCTGTAAATTCTTGGAATGCTTTGATCTCTCTCTGCAAGCAGAGAATATTGAAACTGAAAGCAAAAGTCCTCTGTTGTCTCACACTGCCCCCTAGTGACAAGTGGCAATAAATACACATTACAGCAGTACTAATTTTAACCACTTAACGACCGCCCCCAGCCGATGGGCGGCGGCAAAGACCGGTCCCAAACGACCGCAATACGCCCATCGGCGGGGGGCGGCATCAGCGGCGGCTGTGCGGCGATCGCGTCATCAATGACGCGATCGCCGCCGGCAATAGGCTCCGCCCACCCTACTCGGAAACCCGCCGGCCAATCAGCAGCGCCGGCGGGTTTCAAACCTCCGCGATCCGGCCAATCAGAGTGTATAATACACTTTGTTATGGTAACAAAGTGTATTATACTGGCTGCCTCCTCCGCTGATGGTCACTCGTCGTGCGACCATCAGAGAGGACGGCAGCCATTAGCTAAGTGCTAAAAAATCACACTTTGCCCCACACAGACCCCCCGATCGCCCACCCCAGCCCTCAGAACCCCCCCTGACCACCCCAGCACACCAGTATCTGCACCCCACCACCCACCTAAAAACCCATCAATCACTCCCTGTCACTATCTAGGGACGCTATCCTCTAGGTTAGGTCCCTAACTGCCCCCTAGGGTCCCCTGATCACCCCCCCTACCCTCAGATCCCCCCCAGACCCCCCTCCCAGACCACCCCCCTGTATGCTGTATACAGCTATATAGCTGCCTTACCCACTGATCACCTGTCTATCACCCATCTATCACCTGTCTATCACCCCTTGTCACCACCACCCATCAGCGCAGACCCTAAACTGTCCCTTGGGGGCACCTGATCACCCACCCAGACCCTCAGATTGCCCTCAGCCCCCCCCCCCTGCTGATAACCTCCCCAGTGCATTGTTTACATCTATTCTCCCCTGTAATCCCTCACTGATCTCCTATCGTCACCCCCTGTGTCTGCCACCCACCAGATCAGGACCCAGTCTGCCCCGTGCGGACACCTAGTCAACCCCCCACACCCTCTGATCGCCCTCAGACCCCCCCCCCCTCCCCCCCCCCCCCAATCACCTTCCCAGTGCATTGTATTTGATTGTGCTGTAATTGCATTTGATTGTGCTGACATTCAATTTGATTGTGCTGTAATTGTATTTGATTGTCCCGTGATTGTCCCGTGATTGTCCCGTGATTGGCCTGTGATTGGCTTTGATTGGCCTGTGATTGGCTTTGATTGGCCTGTGATTGGCTTTGATTGTCCCGTGATCGGCTTTGTCCCGTGATCGGCCTGTGATTGGCCTGTGATTGGCTTTGATTGTCCCGTGATTGGCTTTGATTGTGCCGTGATTGGTTTGATTGGCCTGTGATTGGCTTTGATTGTCCCGTGATTGCCTTTGATTGTCCCGTGAATTGAGTGCCCTGTGATTGGCCTGCGATTGCCTTTGATTGTCCTGTGATTGTTTCTGATTGCCTCTGATTCCCCACTCACCACCACCCCCCTGTCACTATCCTAGTGATCTAAAAACAGTGATCAGTGAAAACTGTCACTTTTTTAGTATCACTAGTGTTAGCAGTTAGGCCAGTTAGCTAGGCCCCTTTGTAAGTGTCAGTTAGTGCTCAGCCCACTGCACCACAGTCACTAATTAGCGTCATCACTGTCGCTAATCAACATTGGTACTATATAGTATCTGTAAGTGATCATTACTGATCGCAGTCAGATCTATTAGGGTCACTAGGATCCACAAAAAAAACGCAGTGTTTGCCCGATCAGGCCTGATCGTTCGCCTGCACTTGCGTTCAGCCCGCCCCACCGCAGTGACAGAATTTTTTTTCTGATCACTGCAAAAAACACTGTACAATAGCTGTGGCACTGTAAACCTCAGTTTTGATTTATTTTTTTATCAAAACTCAGTGACCACAGCTTTCTACCTCTCAAATACTCCCTTTTGCTAGGTAGGTGCTCTTTTTTTCTGGGTAGTCTCAGAGGAATACCCCCTAAATTTAGCAGCCCACCATGGCAAGAAAGGGGTATTCCGATGATGAGGTTCTCAGGTACATGGCCCAGTCGGATGAGGACGATTGGGACGCCTCATTTGATGAATCTTCCGGGTCAGAGTTTGAACCTGAATTGAGCAGTGGCTCACTGACCGATAGTGATGATGAGGTTGAGGTCCCGGCTAAAGCCAGGCGTACCACACCCCATGTTGTTGGACCGCAGGTGGCGCAGGATCAGCCTCAAGGGCAGCAGAGTGGTGTTCGTGCTGGTCTGAGATTTCATGGTGGGGCAGGCACCAGCAGCACAACATCTCCTGGACCTAGAACCAGTACTTCCGTAGACCCTGGTGAAGTGGCGAGCACCAGCATGGAAGTTGAAACTGGTTCGGTGGCACGTGCAGTAAGATCCCAGTCGCAGCCACCAAGAAGACGGGCCCGTACTACCCCTAATTTACCAGAGGTGCTGGCAAACCCAAATTGGCAATCCCCTGATTCCGCCGCACCCGTACTTCCCCCTTTCACCGCCCAGTCTGGAGTCCAGGTGGAGACAGATAATCTAGGATCGGCCCTAGACTTTTTCTATCTGTTCTTCACCCAGGATCTCTTGGACTTAATTGTGGCAGAGACCAACCGTAAGGCCACACAATATATAACCGCCAATCCGGAAAAGTTCCTTGCCCAGCCTTTTCGGTGGAAACCAGTCCAAGTTTCCGAAATGAAAATTTTTTTGGGCCTTCTCCTTCACACGGGACTAGTAAAGCAGAATGTGTTGCGGTCTTATTGGTCTACGGACCCAGCACATCATGTTCCCCTGTACTCTGCTGCCATGTCCAGGACACGATTTGAGAACATCCTGCGCTTCCTGCACTTCAATGACAACGAAACCTGTCATCGAAGTGACCACCCTGATTTTGACCGGCTCCACAAAATTCGACCCCTCATAGACCACCTGTCATCCAGATTTGCAGATGCTTATACCCCTGACCAGGACATCTGCGTAGACGAGTCCCTCATACGCTTTACCGGGCGCCTTCGCATCAAACAGTACATCCCAAACAAGCGCGCCCGGTATGGGGTGAAACTGTATAAGCTCTGTGAAAGGGCCACAGGCTATACATCTTATTTTAGGGTCTATGAGGGAAAAGACTCCAAATTGGAGCCGGTCGGATGCCCTGACTACCTGGGGAGCAGTGGAAAGGTTGTGTGGGACTTGGTGTCACCCTTGTTCCAGAAGGGGTACCATCTTTTTGTGGACAATTATTACACAAGTGTGGCCCTCTTTCAGCACTTAAAAATAGAAAAAATCCGATGCTGTGGCACCGTGCGGCCTAGTCGCCGGGGCTTCCCCCAACGGCTCATTACCACCAGACTTAAGCGGGGGCAGAGGGCCGCCTTGTGTGCTGACGACCTGCTCGCGGTGAAATGGAAGGACAAGAGGGAGGTTTACTTCCTGTCCACCATTCACGCAGACACGACAGTTGAAATTCAACGGCGAACTGAGGTCATTGAAAAACCCCTTGTCGCCCACGAGTATAATACTAACATGGGAGGGGTGGACTTCAATGACCAGAGGTTAGCGCCCTATTTAGTTTCCCGAAAAACAAGACGCTGGTATAAAAAAGTGTCTTTTTACCTCATTCAATTGGCAATTTACAACAGCTTTGTTCTCTACAGTAAGGCTGGGAGAACTGGATCGTTTATTCAATTTAATAAACAGATCATGATGGAACTCCTGTATCCAGGAGGTGCCGTGGCCCAACCCCAAGATGCAACTAGCCGGCTGCATGGAAGGCATTACGCCTATCCAATTCCGACTACCCCAGGTCAACGAATCCGAAGAAAACGCTGTCGTGTCTGCAGCAGGGCTGGAATAAGGCGTGACACCACCGTTTATTGTCCCACCTGTCCTGACCAGCCTGGCCTATGCCTAGGGGAGTGTTTTGAGAGGTACCACGAGCAGGTACACTATTAGAGAGTAGGGAACTCCACACACAGCGGTAGGCACACAAGGGTCTCTCAGTGCTATTTCACACTGCTGCGATGCGTTGGGGCAAAATGCCTAGCAAAAGTCACACTTTGCGGTCCCCCCCTACGCCGGAAGTGCTTGACTTAACGCTAGTGCATGCCTACGTTACTGCGTGGCTTCTGTGGCAATATCGATCGGCCCGGAAGTCATGTTAGTCTATGGCGACGCAGTCCATTACTAGGCCGAATGCTACTCTTGTGGTATTGTCTGAAGGTCTGTTTTGGACGATACGGTGCGGCGGGCTCGACCCACCGGATATGTCAATATGCAGTGTGAAACCAAACATCGGGTTTCCAGGGACCCTAATACACAGGGCTGCCAGAAACCTCTCCTTTCACTTGGGACAAATTGCGTAATGTATTTCGCCACAACTCTGTGCGATTTGCACTTCGCACATTGTTCCATGGGGGAGGAGAGGTTTGTCCTCGGGAGGTAAGTTAAAAAAAACAAAAAAAAACAAAAAACAGGTAAGCAAAGAAGTTAATGTTTGGTTTGCAATGTTAAGTTTTTAAGTAAAAAAGTTCAAAGGTTATTAATGTTAATGAAGTAATTGCTTTGCTGCTTGCTTGTTTTTTGGGTTTTTTTGTATTTTTTTTTCTCTTTTTCCATCCAATAACCTTCCAGGTGGACCGAGCGAACGACTAACCAGCTGCAGCACTGATGGTGCATCCTGACAGAACATTGCGCGTCTGTCAGCTTACACACAAGTCGGTGCATGCAGCGCTGCAGGACGAGATTTCTCCTCCGCAGTCAAAAAGATACGTTTGCCGAGGCATATGGGCCGAGGAGTGGTGTTGGGGATTCATATGCTTTGGCAAACACTTTGTATCAAAAAAGAACTCTGGCAATGATTTGTTCATCCACATCGGTCGGTGTGAATGGATAAATCAGGTTTGCCAGGGCATACGAGCTGGTGGGTTTGGATTTTTGGGGCGGCAGCTCCTATGTCCTGGCAGACGCCTTCCTCCTCTCTTTTTTTTTTTTCAAATTTTTTGGCAGATATTTTTTCATCCACATTGATTGATTGTTTGACGTTCATTTTTCCTTTCAGCCCACAGTGCATTACCCTTATGCCCAATATAAGGAGTATAGCAGAAACTCCTAATACTGGCCATACATGTAATGATTGCAGAGACCCTAAAATGCCAGGACAGACCCCACGAATGATGCCATTTTGGAAAGAGGACACCCCAAAGTATTCCGTGAGGTGCATGGTGAGTTCATAGAATGTTTTATTTTTTGTCACAAGTTAGCAGAAATTGTGGTTTTTTGTTTTTTTTCACAAAATGTCATTTTCCGCTAACTTGTGACAAAAAATAAAATTTTCTATGAACTCACCATGGCCCTCATGGAATACCTTAGCGTGTATTCTTTCCAAAATGGGGTCATTTGTGGGGTTTGTTAACTGTCCTGGCAAGTGGGCGGGGTGCTAAATTTTGAGCACCCCTGTAAAGCCTAAAGGTACTCATTGGACTCTGGGCCCCTTAGCGCAGTTAGGGTGCAAAAAAGTGCCACACATGTGGTATTGCCGAACTCGGGAGAAGTAGTATAATGTGGTTTGGGGTGTATTTTTACACATACCCATGCTGGGTGGGAGAAATACCTCTGTAAATGACAATCTTTTGATTTTTTTTACACACAATTGTCCATTTACAGAGTTATTTCTCCCACCCAGCATGGGTATGTGTAAAAATACACCCCAAAACACATTGTACTACTTCTCCCGAGTACGGCGATACCACATGTGTGGCACTTTTTTGCACCCTAACTGCGCTAAAGGGCCCAAAGTCCAATGAGTATCTTTAGGATTTCACAGGTCATTTTGCGGAATTTGATTTCCAGACTACTCCTTACGGTTTAGGGCCCCTAAAATGCCAGGGCAGTATAGGAACCCCACAAATGACCCCATTTTAGAAAGAAGACACCCCAAGGTATTCCGTTAGGAGTATGGTAAGTTCACAGAAGATTTTATTTTTTGTCAAAAGTTAGCGGAAAATTGTTTTTTATTGTTTTTTTCACAAAGTGTCATTTTCCACTAACTTGTGACAAAAAATAAAATCTTCTATGAACTCACCATACTCCTAACGGAATACCTTGGGGTGTCTTCTTTCTAAAATGGGGTCATTTGTGGGGTTCCTATACTGCCCTGGCATTTTAGGGGCCCTAAACCGTGAGGAGTAGTCTGGAAATCAAATTCCGCAAAATGACCTGTGAAATCCTAAAGGTACTCATTGGACTTTGGGCCCTTTAGCGCAGTTAGGGTGCAAAAAAGTGCCACACATGTGGTATTGCCGAACTCGGGAGAAGTAGTATAATGTGTTTTGGGGTGTATTTTTACACATACCCATGCTGGGTGGGAGAAATACCTCTGTAAATGACAATCTTTTGATTTTTTTACACACAATTGTCCATTTACAGAGTTATTTCTCCCACCCAGCATGGGTATGTGTAAAAATACACCCCAAAACACATTGTACTACTTCTCCCGAGTACGGCGATACCACATGTGTGGCACTTTTTTGCACCCTAACTGCGCTAAAGGGCCCAAAGTCCAATGAGTATCTTTAGGATTTCACAGGTCATTTTGCGGAATTTGATTTCCAGACTACTCCTTACGGTTTAGGGCCCCTAAAATGCCAGGGCAGTATAGGAACCCCACAAATGACCCCATTTTAGAAAGAAGACACCCCAAGGTATTCCGTTAGGAGTATGGTAAGTTCATAGAAGATTTTATTTTTTGTCAAAAGTTAGCGGAAAATTGATTTTTATTGTTTTTTTCCACAAAGTGTCATTTTCCACTAACTTGTGCCAAAAAATAAAATCTTCTATGAACTCACCATACTCCTAACGGAATACCTTGGGGTGTCTTCTTTCTAAAATGGGGTCATTTGTGGGGTTCCTATACTGCCCTGGCATTTTAGGGGCCCTAAACCGTGAGGAGTAGTCTGGAAATCAAATTCCGCAAAATGACCTGTGAAATCCTAAAGGTACTCATTGGACTTTGGGCCCTTTAGCGCAGTTAGGGTGCAAAAAAGTGCCACACATGTGGTATTGCCGTACTCGGGAGAAGTAGTATAATGTGTTTTGGGTTGTATTTTTACACATACCCATGCTGGGTGGGAGAAATACCTCTGTAAATGACAATCTTTAGATTTTTTTACACACAATTGTCCATTTACAGAGTTATTTCTCCCACCCAGCATGGGTATGTGTAAAAATACACCCCAAAACACATTGTACTACTTCTCCCGAGTACGGCGATACCACATGTGTGGCACTTTTTTGCACCCTAACTGCGCTAAAGGGCCCAAAGTCCAATGAGTATCTTTAGGATTTCACAGGTCATTTTGCGGAATTTGATTTCCAGACTACTCCTCACGGTTTAGGGCCCCTAAAATGCCAGGGCAGTATAGGAACCCCACAAATGACCCCATTTTAGAAAGAAGACACCCCAAGGTATTCCGTTAGGAGTATGGTAAGTTCATAGAAGATTTTATTTTTTGGCACAAGTTAGTGGAAAATGACACTTTGTGAAAAAAACAATAAAAATCAATTTTCCGCTAACTTTTGACAAAAAATAAAATCTTCTATGAACTCACCATACTCCTAACGGAATACCTTGGGGTGTCTTCTTTCTAAAATGGGGTCATTTGTGGGGTTCCTATACTGCCCTGGCATTTTAGGGGCCCTAAACCGTGAGGAGTAGTCTGGAAATCAAATTCCGCAAAATGACCTGTGAAATCCTAAAGGTACTCATTGGACTTTGGGCCCTTTAGCGCAGTTAGGGTGCAAAAAAGTGCCACACATGTGGTATCGCCGTACTCGGGAGAAGTAGTATAATGTGTTTTGGGGTGTATTTTTACACATACCCATGCTGGGTGGGAGAAATAACTCTGTAAATGGACAATTGTGTGTAAAAAAAGTGAAAACATTGTCATTTACAGAGATATTTCTCCCACCCAGCATGGGTATGTGTAAAAATACACCCCAAAACACATTATAGTACTTCTACTGAGTATGGCAATACCACATGTGTGGCACTTTTTTGCAGCCTAACTGCGCTAAGGGGTCCAAAGTCCAATGAGCACCTTTAGGCTTTACAGGGGTGCTTACAATTTAGCACCCCCCAAAATGTCAGGACAGTAAACACACCCCACAAATGACCCCATTTTGGAAAGTAGACACTTCAAGGTATTCAGAGAGGAGCATAGTGAGTCCGTGGCAGATTTCATTTTTTTTTGTCGCAAGTTAGCAGAAATGGAAACTTTTTTTTTTTTTTTTTTTTGTCACAAAGTGTCATTTTCCGCTTACTTGTGACAAAAAATAATATCTTCTATGAACTCACTATGCCTCTCAGTGAATACTTTGGGATGTCTTCTTTCCAAAATGGGGTCATTTGGGGGGTATTTATACTATCCTGGAATTCTAGCCCCTCATGAAACATGACAGGGGGTCAGAAAAGTCATAGATGCTTGAAAATGGGAAAATTCACTTTTTGCACCATAGTTTGTAAACGCTATAACTTTTACCCAAACCAATAAATATACACTGAATGTTTTTTTTTTTATCAAAAACATGTTTGTCCACATTTTTCGCGCTGCATGTATACAGAAATTTTACTTTATTTGAAAAATGTCAGCACAGAAAGTTAAAAAAATCATTTTTTTGCCAAAATTCATGTCTTTTTTGCTGAATATAATAAAAAGTAAAAATCGCAGGAGCAATCAAATCGCACCAAAAGAAAGCTTTATTAGTGACAAGAAAAGGAGCCAAAATTCATTTAGGTGGTAGGTTGTATGAGCGAGCAATAAACCGTGAAAGCTGCAGTGGTCTGAATGGAAAAAAAGTGGCCGGTCCTTAAGGGGCGAAAAGACTGTGGTCCCGAAGTGGTTAAGCAGGGAAATGTAACCTAATATAAGAAATAATAAAAAAAAATCAGCAGACCTCTCATCTCCCGGGCAGCTCCCCTTAGTGACAGCTTCTGCTGATCCCGTCACCAGCAGCTTGGTGGAAATCTCTTGACAAGCACATTAGTTCCTATAGGTGTTACTATTCAGCATTTATAAAGCTGTCCATTGTCACTGGCAGGCTGTGACATGTCTCCTCCTCCCCACAGACCTGGACAAGCTGGACAATGAGAAGAAAGAACTCATCCAGAATGACATCGCTGCCTTACACCATTTCTACTCCAAGAACTTGCACTACGCTGACAATGCAGCGCTAGAGTTCCTCTTTGCACAGGTAAATATACTTTGCTGTATGTCTCGGCTGACAGCTGGACTCTAGCTCAGGGGTGCCCAATGCGTTGATCATGATCTACCGGTCAATCGCGAAGGACTGCTTGGTAGATCACGAATGCCGGCGAGCATGCTGAAGTTGCGCTGGGTGATGAAACCTCCGAAGTGGAGAGTGCGGATGTGCATCACTTGCCTATCGGCGCTGCCGGGGTTCTTCTTCAGCTCTGTCGTCCACAGTCACATCTCTGACACCCTCTATAGGCGCCTCTAATTACATGCGCTGCTGGAGGTGTCATAGAGGTGAGACTCTGAGGTAGAGCTGAAGAGGAATCCTAGCTGTTCTGGTGAGCAGGGCTGCTCAAATCCGGAACCAGGAGACATCCGGATCGTTCTATCCAGATATCTCCCAGTTACCTGGGCGTGGTCAATCTTACCTGTCTGACGTCTTCTTCGGTCGGTCTCCCCTCGGCGCCTCCCACGATGCGGTCCAAGTGGCGGTCACGTGATTACAAACACTTCCTCCTTCCGGGTTGAAGGAGGAAGTGTTTGTAATCACGTGACGCGCGTGGACCGCATTGTGGGAGGCGCCGAGGGACGGACGAAGAAGACGTAAGACAGGTAAGATTGCCCCCCCCCCCCCCACAGGTTTACTGGGAGATATCAGGGTATCTCCCGGATCCGGATTTGAGCAGCTCTACCGGTGAGTAAGACCCTGAAAATGGAGAAAGGAGGGGGGGGGGGGATAAACTGTGGGCATATATCCAAACATCTAAAACCTTAATGTCGTAGATTGCTTGCAGCCACGCTCCCGTCCATGAAGAAGCGGATCAGCAGGATAGCCAGGTAACTGGTATTTTGTAGTATATACAGGCGCTGATCCAATCTTTATCTCATGTGTATGTTCCACCAGCTGCTCAGGATCAACCACATCCACAATCGGTTCCAAGAAAAATTGCATACAAATCCACAGCGCTTGGTACTCAGATCGGCATCTGCAGTAACCCCACAGTGCTCAAAATCATGTTTCCATAGTGACCACTGGAGACTGAGCTGTGGGCAAAATATATAAAGATTACCTTGTAATCACTCGATCGGGGCCATTGCAGGCTCTCAGCAGCCCGACCAATCACGCTATGGCTCCAGCTCTGTAGTGATGTCACACCATCCCAGAGCCCCTTGCACCTAACCACCTGACCGGAATGAGCCTATCAGCTATGCGCATTACCGGCAAGTGGAAAACTTTCTGCTGAGAGCCTGCAATGGCCCCGATCGAGTGATTACAAGGTAATCTTTATATATTTTGCCCACAGCTCAGTCTCCAGTGTTCCCTGATGACGGCGCAAGGCCTAAACCGGTAGGAACTGGAGACTGGGCAACTTATATGAGATCGTTTTTGGATTTTAAATGTGTACTGGGTTACACTATATGCTTTTAACTACTAAGGGTCCCTGTCAAAAGGACCCTGGAAGTAAGTCATTGTATATGTGATGTAGATTCAGCTTCTAATAAATGTTTATATGTTTCTTGGATGGAGAAATGACCTTTCTCGATTTATTTCTGGTGAGGGTCACTATGGAAACATGATTTTGAGCACTGTGGGGTTACTGCAGATGCCGATCTGAGTACCAAGCGCTGTGGATTTGTATGCAATTTTTCAAGGTAACTGGTATTGCTTAAAGGGACTCCGAGCAGTGCAGAAACTATGGAAAGATGCACATCATTTTAAAGCTCTCTTTCTCCTCTTTCCAATGATATATAAACCGCCACCCTACGCCTTTTAGTTTTCGCTATTTTCGCGATTGAAATTGCCGCGGCCGCGATTTCGATCGCGAAAATAGAGAAAACTAAAAGGCGTAGGGCAACGATTTAGGTGTCGTCAGAAAGAGGAGAAAGAGAGCTTTAAAATGATATCCATCAAGCCATAGTTATATTGTATTACACAGGGCGACTTTTTGTCAAAGTCAGCAGCTGCATTCAGCAGAATGGAGCTGCTGACACTGGGGAAAGTGTCGTCCTGTGTAATACAATATAACTATGGCTTGATGGATATCATTTTAAAGCTCTCTTTCTCCTCTTTCTGACGACACCTAAATCGTTGCCCTACACCTTTTAGTTTTCTCTATTTTCGTGATCGAAATCGCAGCCGCGGCAATTTCAATCGCGAAAATAGCGAAAACTAAAAGACGTAGGGTGGTGGTTTATATATCATTGGAAAGAGGAGAAAGAGAGCTTTAAAATGATATGCATCTTTCCATAGTTTCTGCACTGCTCGGAGTCCCTTTAAAAGGAAATAAATATGGCAGCTTCCACGTCCCTTTTTGTGTCAGTTGTCCTTTAAGTAGTTAGGAATTGTCACTGGGTCGTGTCACAATTGCTGAAAGGTATGGGGTTAGCGGATGTGTGATGGACTATTTTTCTTTTTTTTTCCGGCGCTGGACCTGAGCTCAGAACCTTCTCTCTGCTCTAAAATATATGCACAACAGTATAATACCCTTTACAAAAAAAAAAACAAAAAAAAAAACATTCTTTTGTTACAGCTGATAAAAATCCTGCAATAAATCTGCAGTGTGTCTACTTCCTGCTTTTATGGATGCACACCGATTGTCGTCCCATTAACATGTTTACAAATGAGCTGCTGTGCTGTGGCAGTCAGCTGACACAGCCGCGGGATCAAATTACGGCGGTGTTTAGTCAGAGGAGGGGGAATCGGGGAGACTAAACCAGTAACCTTGACACTCCAGCTGAGGTGGTACTACAAGTCCCATTAGGCATTGCTACACTCTGCCTCCCCAAGTTATGCTTAGAGCTGTAAGAGGCATGATGGGATTTGTAGTTTTGTCACAGCTGGAGTGCCAACGTTGGCCATCACTGGGCTAAACTCTCTAAATACACACAGTGCATTTCTCTGTTTTCCTTCTGTCCTGTGCAGGAGTTCAGTTCCACTGTAAGACCTACTTTTGGTTATTTATACTGTGTAATCTATCCCCCAAAGTGGATCCCCAGCGAGCCTGCTGATATCAGATGCCTCTCTGTGATCATGTGTCGTCCTGTTAGTTGGATGGATTTTAGCGTAATCCTTTCTGGCAAGTGACCCCTCTGTCACCCCCTGCGTCACACGTCCTCCAGTCTCCGGCCTCCCTGAGCTGTCACATCACTCTGGCTAATGTGAGGACAGACTCCACCAGGGGAGCCTCCAATTAGTCAGGCAGATGTTATTGTGTAGTGCTGGAAAACAATTCTTTCCGAGCGGAGTAATGCTGATCCTGCGTGGATGAGAACGCTGAGGATCGGAGGCCTGCCTTTATTTCTTCCTGATTGTTTGTTTAAAGGACACCTGAAGTGTCAAGCGATCAGGCATGCTGTAAACATTGCGCAAAGGTGGATCAGCGCATCACCAGGCCGCCTCCTATCAGAGGTGCGCTGAGCCCCCCCAAGAAACTACAAACGCACCTTGAAACCAAACAGAAGCTCTGCATATACACCAATAAGCAATGCTATCAAATGGGAGCAGCTGAGCAAAGTTACTTATATTTGTACATGGCGAGGAAAGGAACAGCGCTACTTAAAAACAGATTGCATCCTTATGACTACCTGCTTGAGTGCAAGCCCCACTAGTGGGATAAAATACCCACCCAGCATTCAAATAAAATGCACCTGTCTACCATTGGAGGGTGCTGGTTTCCGTAATAGCTTGCATGCAACTTATTAAGTACTCGTCCCTCCCACTGCAAAGAGGTCCTCCCCCATGGGAGGGGCCCTAACACGAACTAATCCTAAATGATGCATATGCATAGCCTGGGTGCGCTACCAAGTAAAAATTCAAAATTGTGCAAAGCTGGATCAGCGCATCGCATGCTGTAAACATCGGTCCACCATGTATGCGTCACTTCCTGTGGGAGCGCAAATGATCGATCGTTGTAAGGTGACTGGAACAAAGGGCCGAACAGATAAGCCGCGTATGTCGTTATGGTATTCCCACCTAAAGCAATTACTGATCGGGATATTGATCTTCTGTGTGTAGCACCTCTTAGTTAGCCAGGCCCAAAGCATAGCAAAGCTGGCATTGCATCACCCGGTTGACATTTCTCTCCATAAGCCTTTTTTCTGTTTTTTTTTTTAAGTGGACCTGAAGAAAAATGGAGAAATGCACCCTTGTGTGTATTTAGAGAGTAAGGCCCGGTTCACATTAGCGTTCGCTATCCGGATTTTCCGGATCTGATCCGGACCGCATACTGTACAAACGGAACGTACGTTCCGCATAGCAATGTAAAGTCTATGCAGACGTTCACACGTGTCCGTTCCGTACAGTACGGAGCCGGATTGGATCCAGACTCCGGACTCTTTTCCAACATGCGCTATTTTTTGGGTCCGAATCTCCGGCCCACACATCCTGACCGGAGCCTGACCTGAGCCTGACAGCACCATCAGGAATACAGAAACCAATGGGGAACGGAAGGCACAGAACACACTGCCTACAAAAACCTGACGTTCTACCCCACTTCCTATGCGTATGCAAGCGGCCATTTCGGATGGGGACACATGGGCCAAGCATGTCTGGAGAGGAGCAGCAGTGACAGACGTGCTGGAGCTGTTTGGCAGAATGTTGGAGGTGGAGGTGAGGCCTTCAGCGGAGGAACCTGATTCTACACGTGCACCAGGTGCACCTTCTGCTGACCCCAACATTTTTTTTTTTTTTTTTTTAAATTTCGCTATTTTTTTGCCCACGGATCCGGATGGCAGCCTGATGCATGCCTGATACAAACGGACCGGATCCGGATCGGAACCGTACGGTTCTGATCAGGATCCGGTCCGTTTATTTACCAAAACGCAAGTGTGAACGGGGCCTTAGGCTGTCTAATCCCCCCTCATCTGTCACTAATCACCTCTGTAATTTGATCTGTCAGCCAACTGCCTGGGCAGAGCAGCTATTTTGTAAACACTGGATGTTAACCCTATGTCTGCTTCCATGAAAGCAGGAAGTAGGTACACTGCAGATTTATTGTAGGATTTTCATCAGCTATAACACAAAAAAAAATTGTTATGCTGTGCGTATCTTTAAGAGCAGAGAGGAAGTTCTGAGTTCAGGTCCGCTTTAAATAAAACACATGAGGTATCTTAGCCTTCCCTGCACTCAGATGTTGCGTGGGCGGGCTGTCTGCTCCCCCTCCTCCTCTTCCTCTTTCTAAAAATCAAAAGAAGAAAATAATCAAGTAATATGCAATAAACAGCAAGAGGATTATTCTATGCAGTGATCTCCATTAATCTCTCTGTATTCCCCCAGGTTAACTGTAACGGCTTTACCATAGAAGACGAGGAGCTGTCTCACTTGGGATCGGCGATTTTCCCGGAGTACGTAATTGCACGGTTTCATTCTTCTGTGTAAATTGCACCTGGCAGATGGGAGGGTGCATTAATATACATACATTGCTGGTATAATATAGCAGTTGTCTGTGAAAGAGAACTGCTGTAGGTTGGCAGACGTGGGCGGCTACCTCGGATCATCCTTTTCCCCCCTCATATGCATGTTCCCTGGCTGTCCTATTCGTCATTGTTTTCTACCACTGTTTAGTGAGTCGTTGCCCTGGTAACAGGTGTGCAGTTGGTTAAATATGTTAGAGAACCTGAACTGAAAATAAAGGGCTTGATTCACTAAAGCATGCTAAGTGTTGGCACGCCAGTGAAAAGCCACTTTGCACGCAAAAAGTTTGCACAAAGTTTTGCGCGCACCGCTTCACGTGCTAAGTAGCGCCATAAGCATACTTTGCTCGCGAAGCAGCTGATTTTTGCTCATGAAGCGGTGCGTGCAAAACTTTATGCGTGCTAAAATGGCACGCGATCAGAAACAGCATTGCTGTGCAAACTACCGGTACTTAGCACCCTAGTTTGCACGTACAAAGCTTTTAGGCATGCTAACTATGTTAGCACCCTTTAGTGACTCAACCCCAAAAAGTCAAAATAACCATACACAGGTCATACTTGCCTTCTGTGTAGTCTACTCCTCAATCTCTTTCTCCTCTCCTGCGTCCCATTTGTCCACTGTGATCAATAGAATTCTCCATCCTCCTCCTTTTTTTAAAAATGGCCATTACCTCATAACAGCTTCCTGGTCAGCACACTGTTAAAGGAGAACTGTAGTGAGAGGATATGGAGGCTGCCATGTTTACTTCCTTTTAAGCTATACCAGTTACCTGGCTATCCTGTTGATCCTCTGCCTCTAATACTTTTAGCCCTAGACCCTGAACAAGTATGCAGCAGATCAGGCTTTTCTGACATTATTGTCAGATCTGACCAATATTAGCTGCATGCTTGTATCTGGTGTGATTCAGATACTGATGGAGCCAGATAGTTCAGCAGGGCTGCCAGGCAACTGGTGTTGCTTAAAAGGAAATCAATATGGCAGCCTCCATATACCTCTCACTACAGTTCTCATTTAAATTTAAAACTGCTCCACTACGCTACTCTGCAGAAGGGGGAGGAGCAGGTCCCTCATGGTTTCTATAGTTACGCCCCGTAGTTTGAGATAATAAATCTTAAAATTGGCCCATGGCTTGGACTATGTTTTAGATTTTGGCCCCTAACATGATTGAGTTTGACACCCCTGCTCTAGAGGATTGCCGAATCCTCCTGCAGCCCACCACTCCAGTCCCTGTTTATTATTGGACCATGAGCAGGAAGGTGGATGGGGGCATGCGTGATGATGGTTCATGCAGTTCATAGTGACGTTCTGAGTGCGTCAGGGGCGTTGCAGTATAACGATGGGTGACCGGTAAGCGTTTGTGGGAACATTGAAAATAAAGCATACTTTTTAATGAAGTATATGCTTCACTGTACCCGACAACGCGGGGGGTAACGCGTGGTGCCGCTGTCTGTAACATTGCCTTTTGTTTCCGGCTGTAACATGCAATGCAACTGATCGCTGTGAACGATTCACCTGCTAATGGATTCAAGCGCTGCCGTTCCCATCTATTCTCTGAACCACCGTCGGCGGCAGTGCAGAGTATAGAAGGGAACTGCAGCGCCTGGAACCATTATTCAGGGACTCTGTGTGCGCCGCCTTTATCCTTCCCCGATGTTCAGTGTGGGCGGAAATGCCACTGGAGGAGGGGGGCAGAGGACAGTGACAGGAGATAGCCTCTGGGTCCCCTCCCTGCGCTCTAACAGCGGCTGGACCACCAGAGAGAAGGGGAGACCAAGGCGGCCAATCAGAGGAGAGAAGTGAGTGACAGAAGCAGCAGGCTGATTCAGCATGCCTGTCACTTCTCTTTTGCGTCTGCGTACGCTCTTAGAACCTGGGGGCATGAGGAGAGAAACTCCACATGAAAAAAAGTAAGGATGATTTTTAAACTTTACAATTGCCTGATTAACATCCTTGCTACGAATATATCAGCCTGCAATAGAGAAGTTATTGTGTATTTTATGCCTAACAGTTACTCCTTTAAGGAAAAAAAAATGCTGCAAGACTGGGCCTCTCCAGTGCATATCAGATTAACCCAAAAATAAGTTCTTTAGGTTAGCAAGCACTAATGGCGCGTAGGAGGGGCCCAGAACCGATAACACACACCTCTCAGCAACCCTCACTATGCTGATATGCCCCCAAAATTAACAAAAACACACAGCTTGTTTGGTTGGCCTGTAATACTGGCCGTAGACTACAATAACATTAGAAAATGACTGGAAATCGTAGGAGGTTAGATTGTGAGCTCCTCTGAGGACAGTCAGTGACATGGCTATGTACTCTGTAAAGCGCTGCAGAAGATATTTCTGATAAATAGGGATGGTCAGATAATTGCTACTGATTGATGTGCCCAGCGCTGTATGTTATATAATTACAGACTGACACAGAGGGAAGCTCTGCTGTGGTTGGCCATATGGCCGTGCACAAGGTTAGAGGCAAGGAGGGAAATGCTGGAGATGGAAGGATTAGGACTAATCTAGAGACCAGCATGATAATTCTTCCATGGTCGGCTCACATAGCTTTTATATTCCACCCCCCCACCTCCCGAGGAGCGACTGTTAGAATGATACACCGTCCATTATACCTACCAGTTGACATCTAGCGAAAATCTGGTTAATGCAGCATTTAAACCAAGGATTAAAGGGGCTTGTGTGATGGGCAAGTCACAGCAGGGGGGCCGTCTCCTTGTATCATGATGGCTCACTTAAAATTCCCTTACAAACCATGCCAGTTGCCTGGCTGTCATGCTGAGCTTTTGGTTTTAGTAGTGTTTTACTCCAAGCCTTGTGACAAGCATGGAGCCAGCAGAGTGAGACCAGAGTCCACAGCATCTGAGCTGCATGCTTATTCTGGGCTGGTGACTTCAAGAGAACCGGAAGTGAGAGTGCTATGGAGGCTGCCATATTTATTCCCATTTATACAATACCAGTTGCCTGGCAGCCCTGCTGGTCTATTTGGCAGCAGTAGTGTCTTATTGAGACCAGAAACAAGCATGCAGCTAATCATGTCACATCGGACAATGTCAGAAACATCTGATCTGCTGCATGCCTGTTCAGGGGCTATGGGTAAAAGTATTAGAGGCAGGGGATCAGCAGGGCAGCCAGGCAACTGGTATTGCTTAAAATGAAATATGGCAGCCTCCATATCACTCTAACCTTCGGTTCACTTTAAAGGGAATCTGAGGTGAGACACCCTGCCTGTTTGGTCCCCGCTGCCCGCATTTTGGAGGGGAAGAGAGGCAGAAGGAGGGGACCCAGGTGAGGGGGGGGGGGGGGGGTCTGTCCCTCCCACCCCTCCTTCTAAAGCTGCTCTTCCCCTCCTGCTCTGCAACTATGGGGGGCTGTGGCAACACCGCCCTGGCTGTCAGTCACCCGGAGCGCCACGCCCCCCTGCGCCCAATGGTAGGAACGCCACTGATCAACATGTAACAGAAAATCGCAAGATAGAGGAAGGTGCAGGTAAGTATTTCTGGTTGGTTACCATTAATAAAGGACTTTACTAGTTGTGTGTTTATTTTATTTAACCCTTTGTGGTAATGGGTAAGGAGGTATATACTAATTTCTCCTGGGAGGGGGGCATGCCTCTGGGAGTCCCCAACGTAAGGTTTTGATATATGTAAATTTACACTACTATTAGGTTTGCTATATTTACTGTCATTTACCGCATTTTAATTGTATACTTTTTTTTCCTAAGAAACTTTCAAATCTATTTTCTCAAAAACTATAAGGTCTTTTTTGAATTTCTTTTTTTTCCTTTTGTACCCACTGCCCCCTCCATATACCCTGCAAATTTGGTGTTTCTAGCATATAAGGAGGCTTTGCTAGCAACCGTTAAAGTCGGCGGCCGTTCGCCTGCCATATAAGTCTATGGTGCCCGATGCGAACAGCTGGCTCGCGAATGTTTGTTCGCAAACGGAAAATTCTATGTTTGCGACATCTCTACCTCTAATACGTTTAGCCATTGACCATAAACAAGCATGCAGATCAGATGTTTCTGACAAAATTAGCAGCATGTTTGTTTCTGGTTTTTGATTCAGACCGTACTGACCAGAAAGACGAGCAGGATGCCAGCCGACTGGTACTGCTTAAGGCCCCATTCACACTTGAGCAGGAATCGCGTGATTCTCGCTCAGCGCAAGACGCTAACGATTCTTAAAACCCGCCAGCCCATAGAAGCCTATGGCAGTGTTCTCACTGCCGCATTTGCTTTTAGCCGCAAAGGCGTAACATGCAGCGTTTTGCCAACGAATTACGATTAGCGATCGTGATTAACATGCATAGCACTGCTAATCGCGATCGCTCCCAAAACGCTGCAGTGTCCAGTGATTTTTTTTTTTCCGCGTTAATCGCGGAAAAATCACACCCGCAAAGCGTTTTGCGCTTTTAGGTGTGAATGGGGCCTAAAAGGAAGTGAATATGGTAGCTTCCATAGGTCTCACACCTCGGGTGTCTTTTAAAATAAAAATAGAAGGAACTGTAGTGGTAACATAATTAATAAAATGACTTCTGTTTTACAATGTTCATGTTATAGATTAGTGTTTGCCCATTGTAAAATTATTCCTCTCCCCGATTTGCATTTTCCTAATCACAGGTGGTGAGTAGTCTTGTCAGGTGAGGTCTGCAAAATGTTTGAGTTCCAAATCCAGTAGAAATTATACATTGTCTCCCAGAATGTTAAGAATGAGAATGTGTGTGTGTAGGTGTGTGTGGGTGTGTAGGTGTGTGTGTGTGTGTGTGTGTGTTACAGAACAGTATGTACATATAGGAAGTGTTCCTAATGCTGAAACCAGGGAAATTACAGTAAAAGTGTCTGAATGCTGAAAGGACAACTGTAGCAAGAGGTATATGGAGGCTTCTATATTTCCTTTTAAGCAATACTAGTTGCCTGGCTCTCCTGCTGATCCTCTGCCTCTAATACTTTTAGCCATAGACCCTGAACAAGCATGCAGCAGGTCAGGTGTTTCTGACAGTATTGTCAGATCTGACATGATTAGATGCATGTTTGTTTTTTGGTGCTATTCTGACACTACTGCAGCCAAATAGCATGCAGCAGTGCTGCCAGGCAACTGGTATTGTTTAAAAGGAAATAAATATGGCAGCGTCCATATACCTCTTGCTACAGTTGTCCATTAAAAATTTCTCAGCACTCAAAAAAGGCCTTATTCTTTAAAGGACCACTACAGCGAAAAAAAAAAGTAAGCAGTTAAAATCTGACAAAACTGACAGGTTTTGGACTAGTACATCTCATGAGGGATTCTCAATGTTTTTTCTTTGTTTACAAAAGCATTTCCTGAACGGCAGTTGCTAAGTCTAACTGCCAAAATACTGGTGAAACTCGAAAAATTAAGCCCAATCTACACGATACGATTCTTTGTGCGATTAGATTACGAATCTATTTACGATCCGATTAAATCCGACATGTCCGATCGGGATTCAATTTGCCATTGTTTTGCAATGGCAAATCGAATTGTATTGAATCGAATCCTGATCGGACATGTTGGAATTAATCGGATCGTAAATAGAATAGTAATCGAATCATATCGTGTAGATGGGGCTTTAGACTATTGTGCAAAAGTCCATTTATTTCAGTAATTCAACAAAGGTGAAACTCATATATGAAATAGACTCATTACATGCAAAGCGAGATATTTCAATCCTTTGTTATTATTTTGATGATTATGGCGTACAGCTTATGAGAACCCCAAAATCACAATCTCAGCCCATTAGAATATTGTGGAAATGCTCAATATTTAAGGTGCAAAGTGGCAGGCTCTGATCAGCTGATTAATCCAAAACACCTGCAAAGCAGGGGCGTCGCTGGCCCCAAAGATCAGTGGCACGTGCCCCGGATTTATTCTGGGGTGACCCGGATGTCTCCCAGGCAGAACCAGCTGTGGTACTTCCATAGTAGGCATGCTGGAAGCTGTGGTGCATTAACTGAGGGCATGCTGGGTCCTGTGGTGCCTCTATGTGGGCATACTGGGTACTGTGGTGCCATGCTGGGCACTGTGATGCCTTTTATAGGGGCATGCAGGGAGCTGTGGTTCTTCTCAGGGCTGTAGAGTCGGAGTCGAGGAGTCGGGGCAATTTTGGGCACCTGGAGTCGGAGTCGTGGTTTCAGAAACTGAGGAGTCTGAGTCAGGAGTCGGAGTCGGATGATTTTTGTACAAAATCCACAGCCCTGTTAAGTATTAGACTAAGGAGTCTGAGTCTGAGTCTGGGCAATTTTGGGTACCCAGAGTTGGAGTCGTGGTTTCAGAAACTGAGGAGTTGGAGTCGGAAGATTTTTGTACCGACTCCACAGCCCTGGTTTTTCTATGGGGCATGCTGAGAGTTGTGGTGCCTCAAGGCCCATGGGAGCATGGGAGGGGGTCCACTAGAAGGCCAGGAAATGCTATGAGGAGACTCGGACAACCTGCCAGCCCACCAAGCAAAAAGCCAGTACTGCCAGCAAAGAGGCCAGGTAAATCTTTACGGGACACTGCCTATTTATGTGATCTCCTGCAATTTTTTTTTTAATTTTTTTTTTGTATTAATGGAGAGGGGGCTTCATCCAACATTTTGCTGGGCAGGCCTACTTAGACCTCTGTTAAGTTCATGTAAATTTGGCTCCACCCATGACAACACCCATATTCAGGTGCATGGCCACACCCATTTTCTGGCTAGAGTGCCCAAATGTGCTCTAGATCTCTTAGGATCTTAGCAACGCCCTTGCTGCAAAGGGTTCAGATTTCATATATTCGTTTCACTTTTTGGGCCTCTTGCACGCTACATGTGATTCCAATTTGTGATTTTACTCGTGCTTTTCTGCATTTTTCTGTTTGTTTTAATAGCGTCCAGGGAAAATCGGAATCTGCAAATCTGATTTGCAGTGTGCAGGGGACCTTAGCTGAATTACTGCAATAAATGCACGATATTCTAATTTTTCAAGTTGTGTGCAAGTGAGTAGGGAGGCTAGCGTCTTACTATTTTGGCAGTGTTAGAATTGGCAACTGTCATTCCGGAAAAGCTTTTGAAAACAAAGAAAACCCTGAGCGTTCCCCATGAGGAGATGGAATAGTTCAAAACCTGTCAGTTCTGTCACATTTTTAACTGCTTTTTTTTTTTTTTTCACTGAACTCACAGGTGGAAACCGCGAGGAGAGCGGAGCTAAGTTTAACTCACCAGTCATTATGTTATTAGTGTAATGGCTCTCAGTAGGCCTGATGAGGAATTCCCTGCTAATGATCCTCTGGTGTCTCCTCTTCTTTTTGCAGCGTCGCACTAATGAACCACAGCTGTTGTCCCAACGTGATCGTCACCTACAGGGGCACCACGGCGGAGGTCCGAGCCGTACAGGAGATTAACCCCGGAGATGAGGTGACCCCATTACGCCAAATGACTGTAAATAGGGAACACCCGAGAGACTCCTCTACATCTCTCTGGCTTAAAGCGGAATATAACCCTGCATTTCAACTTTGCTCTAAAATATTATTTACAGCATATTATATGCAAAAAGCATTATTTTTTTTTTTTTTTTTACTAGACCAGCATTGGAAGGGTTAAACACAAAGGTTTAACCACTTTACCCCCAGCGGTACGAATTTCTCTGCCCCTTTTTCCCCCCCTAAAAAACCAGGGACGGAGAAATCCGTACCTTCCGCGCTACCGCCGCTGTCCGCGCTCCCGCAGCTCGTGCGCGCGCACCCGCCGCTCGTGCACGCCGCCGCCCGCTCGCCCGGAGATCAATGAACGGGAAAATCCATTCCCGTTCGTTGATCTAGCCCCCGCAATGATCTGCTGCTTCTTTCAGAAACAGCGAGATCATTGTGAGTCTCCCAGCCTCCTACTGCTTCCTGTAAGCGTCCTTCCGGACGCTTACAGGTCGCATGTAAACAAACACTCTGTGGCCATCTTGTGGCCAAATAGTAAACTACACCCTAAAAGCATTTTACATATTCAAACATTACATTTACACAATAAATTAACGTATTACCTCCCACACTCCCCAAATTTTTTTTTTTTTTTTTGTAATTAAAAAAAAAAAAAAAAAATACAATAAAAAAAAACATAAATAGTTAGCTTAGGGACTGAACTTTTTAAATATTTATGTCAAGAGGGTATAACACTGTTACTTTATAAACTGCGGGCTTGTAATTAGGGATAGATGCAAAACTGAAAAAAATGCACCTTTATTTCCAAATAAAATATTGTCGCCAAACATTGTGATAGGGACATAATTTAAATGGTTTTATAACCGGGACAAATGGGTTAATACATTTCATGGGTTTTAATTACAGTAGCATGCTTTATTTAAAAACTATAATGGCCGAAAACTGAAAAATATTTTTTCCCCACATTTTTTCCTATTTCCCCATAAACACATTTAGAATAAAATAATTCTTGGCATAATGTCCTACCTAAAGAAAGCCTAATTGGTGGCGAAAAAAACAAGATATAGTTCATTTCATTGGGATAAGTAATAATAAAGTTATAGACGAATGAATGGAAGGAGCGCTGAAAGGTGAAAATTGCTCTGGTGGTCAGGGGGTAAAACCCCCTCAGTGGTGAAGTGGTTAAAGATCCATGGAGAGATATGCAGAAGTTCAGATTGTTACATTCTATTTAGTTATATGTATCTATTGATACATGTTACACACTCTTTGGCTGTCCTCCAAGCTCCTTTTCAGTGAGAGAGATGAGTCACATTCAACACTTAGATACATTTTGTTTACTTAAATGTATCTATGTCAGCTTCGTATGCGTCTGCAGAAATCTCCAGGAACTTTAAAGCCCTGTGTAACCCTTCCAATGCTGGTCTAGTAAAAAAAAAAATGCTGGTTGCATATAATATACTGTAAATAATGTTTTAGAGCAAAGTTGAAATGCAGGGTTATATTCCGCTTTAACCTGTCTCTCTGGCCACAAAAATAGGATGGTATTGATTTCCGTGTGGCTGTGCTGGAATCTAGTAACTTCTTACTTTCATTGTAAACTGTTTACATTACAAGGGGGTGTAGTCAAGTTTTAGGCCAGTTTTACATTGGTGTATGTGATGCCCCGCCCTATTACAATGCACAAAATCACAAACACATGATCCTGCGTTCATATGCATAGTGCCGCCCCTTGCCCAGTGACATACTTCCTGCTGGACAGGAAGTGCGTCACTGGGATTCCTGGGGTTTTCTGTCATATTTCTGTTCCAAGATTTATTTTTTTTAACCACTTCAGCCTATCTGGACGAGTATACACGTCCAGTGTAATTGTGGAGGGTGCACCACTAGTTTATTACTAAATGAGGCACATGTGGTATTATTTTATCCAGAACGAGTTGTAGAATACATTTTGGTGTATATACCCATGAGGGTATATTACTGTTAATTTTGCAAATAGGTTTTGTAATCCTCGATAGTGTACAATGAGAAAGCAAAACGCACAAAACAGAAAAGACACCTTTATTTCCAAATACAATATTGTCAGCATGCATTGTGCTAGGAACATAATCTAAATGTTGTAATAACCAGGATGGATAAGCAAATACAATTTGTGGGTTTCATTTATAGTTAGCGCTGTTTATTGTAAAGCTATAATGGATGTAAATGGAGAAATAGTGTGGGGTTTTTTTTCCCTCTTATTTTCCCTTTCAAATGCATAGAAAATTAGGTAATTCTAAACAAAAAAATATCACTCGGGGCTGGAGCACACCGAGCGGCTTTTTCAGCGTTTCTGCAGCCGCTTGCGGCTGCGGATACGCTTGGGTAATGTATTTCAATGGGGTGGTGCACACCAGAGTGGGAGGCGTTTTGATGAAACGCATACTCCCGGGCTGCTGCAGATTTTGAATTGCGGATGCGTTTCTGCCTCCAATGTAAAGTATAGGAAAAACGCAAACCGCTCTGAAAAACGCCTGTTCAGAGCGGTTTTGCCAGCGTTTTTGTTACAGAAGCTGTTCAGTATCAGCTTTACTGTAACAATACATGAAATCTACTACACCAAAACCGCTACACAAAACCGCAAAACGCTAGCTGAAACGCTACAGAAAAATAAGAAAAAGCGTTTCAAAATCTGCTAGCATTTTGCGGATCTGCTAGCGGGTTTTGGTGTGCACCAGGCCTTACTGAGGCTCCCTGCACACTGCAAATCCGTTTTCTGATTCCAAATTGCAATTCTGATTTTTCCTGAATACAATCAACAGAAAAATGGAGGAAAAAAACGCAGCATGCAGTAATGATTAAAAATCGGAAACGCATGCAGTGTGCAGGGACCCTAAAAGCCTAATTTGCCCTGGAAAAAAAAAAAAAAATACATAGATCATTTAGGTGTGATAAGTAGTAATAAAGTTCTTGGCAAATGAATGGGAGCAGCACTGATATGTAAAATTTGCTCTCTTCCTGAAGTGGTTAAAGGTATGCCTCTCCCATTCACTTCAATGTTTCAATTATTTATTTCCGGGTCAGAGTTCACTTCCTAACTGATGTCAGGAAGTGAAAATCGTAATCCCTCAGCAAAAGCGCTTGGATAAGAGCTTACAAAAGTGTTCTTCCAAGCACAGGGAAAAGCTCTTTAAAAAGGCTCAAATTGCTCAGTGCTTGCGATGGCGCTGGCGATTTATAAAGCCTAAGTGGCTCCGCACAAATGTCAAACCCCTCCCAGCCCTGCCGAGAGCGACATATACCGTTCCTCTGTGACAATCTACATGTGAAATTCAGTAGTCTGGGAAGAGAGGAGGAGACCCAGGTCTTCAGGAGATGCAGCTTTTAATAGCTGTGACCTCCAGAAAGGCTGCGGCCTGCTGTGCTCTGCGGCCTCCTGGGGGCCGGCCAGCTTGTAACATGGAAGCGTCAAGCCTCCCGGTGAAGCCAAACCAACACAAGAAAGTTGTAACCAGCCTGCAGATTATCAGGATAAAGCTGACTGCGTGAGGTGGACATAGTTTGGCAGGGGAGCGCTTTTCCTGACTGGTCTGTGTGGAAGCCGGCTTACTGCTTGGAATCTTGACAAGACTTCCAAGAAGAGTCTACACGTTTAATCAAATAGGCCCCTTAGATAAATGTGCAAATGCCACAGGCTCCAAGAATATATTTTCATTGAGTAATAGGATTGTACCAGCTGTTGCTGTATAGTATTACGTTGCCCTACATCGCCCTCTGGTGGTTGTACAATGGTGGTGAGCAGCAAATACCTTTGTACAAACATTGTTTCTGAAAAATATTTGATTTTGCTAGAGAATTGGCGCCTTAGGCTGCAGACTGACACAACACTCCTTCCACCACACAGACTTATTACTGTTCACATGATAATCTCCTCAATGTAGGCTTTTATGTTGACTTTCATACAACTAAGAAGAAGATTGTTTCATGTATGGTCTAAGCACACACAGCATACAATTCATAGCTAAAACCATTTGATTGGTTTGAAGAGTACTGGAAGGGTTAAAGCTCAAGCTTTTCACTTCATTTAGCTAAATAAGATTGCCTTTGCCAACCAGAATTGTCAGATTGTTTTGCAAGCGTAAACAAGGCAGAAAAGTTTCTGCTGTTTCCATGGAAGGGGGCAGTGAGAACTTTCTCTTCTTTATTTGCTCACTAACTGCTTAATTACAAGTCAGCCTGACTATATGCATTTTGAATAAAAGTAATAAGGAATTGTGTGAGAATTAATAGTAAGTTTATCCTCGCCGACGTGAATCGGCCATCGTTCTGTCCTTTGTGCCACTGCAGCTACCTCTTCTCCCATGTATGGTTCACTTGCTGACCAATCTATGCAGATGTGTTAACTGTCTATCATTATCATTATCAATATGTGGCCACTGCCTCTCTCCCGCCCTCAATCGGCTGAGATTTTCCATCCTATCTGATCAATAGTTTTAAACAATTTTCAATAAAAGTAGATGGAAATGTGGTCCTGACATGCTGCGGCACAGATTTGTGGCAGATTCTAATTTGCTAGGAATCTGCAAAATTGGTAGGTTTGGCTACCTTTACCCCTAAATAGGTCTTTGAAGACCATTTTAGATGTTATAACTATTGCAGGTTTTTTTTTTCTATTCTCTTTACTCATAATCTGAGTCTGACATACAGGAGTTTTATAGCCTATAATTAGTTACCAGTGAGAATTGAGCTTCATGCTCCTTTCACCTGTAGGGATTGGGACTTCATCCCTCGGGCAACAGTTCAGGGCCCAATACTGTGGGATGCTTAGTGTAAACAAACTCTCTTGTTCGAAAAAGTTGCAGAGGCAGAGAAAACCATTTAGTGACTGCAGTCAGTCTGCTTTCTTTTTAGAAACCTCAGCTCTGCAGGTATTTCCCAGAATTTGTAAAATGAAGATGGCAGCCCCATCAAACAGCAGATTCAGCAGCTCTGAGCACCAAAGCGAGATTGTGCAGTAATAGATAGGGATGCTCATTCGGATTCCACGGAAATGCAATTTCCGAAATTCCGATCGGAAATTGCATTTCCGCATCGGAATGCGGAAATCGGTAATGCAAGTGCGTTAGGCGGATTTCCGTCGGAAATCGCGGAAATTCCGCCCGACTTTAACATCGATTTTCTCAAAAACTATAAGGTCTTTTTGAAAACTTTTTTTTGCATCTTGTTCAAGAGATTCTGCTTAATAAACCCTGAAAATTTGGTGTTTCTAGGACTTACGGGGGCTTTGCTATTAACCGCTAAAGTCGGCGGATTTTTACTGTAATGTAAAATGCAGAAAATCTGCATCTGCCTATTTTCTGCATTTACATTACAGTAAAAATCCGCCGACTTAAGCGGTTAATAGCAAAGCCCCCCTAAGTCCTATAAACACCAAATTTTCAGGGATTATTAAGCAGAATCTCCTGAACAAGATGCAAAAAAAAAGTTTTCAAAAAGACCTTATAGTTTTTGAGAAAATCGATGTTAAAATCGGGCGGAATTTCCACGATTTCCGGCGGAAATTCCGCATTGGAATGCGGAAATTGGTAGCGGAATCGGTAATTGGCAATGGCAGAATGCGGATTTACAGCGGAATCGCAAATTGGCATTTCCGACCATCCGTGGTAATAGATCCATGCTATCAACATTTGTAGGGTGTGGCAGAGACTGGGTGAAGTGTGAGAAGCTTTCGTTGAGATTTGCTGTAACGGGCCGTTTTCTTGTTGCCTCCAGGTGTTCACCAGCTACATTGATCTGCTCTACCCCACCGAGGACCGGAGAGACCGGCTGCTGGATTCTTACTTCTTCAACTGCGACTGCAGGGAGTGCGCTACTAAGGAAAAGGTGGGAGACCGTCCTCACTTTTACAGATGGGAATGACCATTAACTAAGGACCAGTACAGACGGGCGTTAAATGCAGCAGTTGCGGTGTTCGTCACTCAAGCATTGTCCATTCAAATGAATGGAAGCTCTTTTTAAACTACGTTACCGGCTTTTTCGGTCCTTTTTCCCTCGTCTAGTAGCGTCCAGGATTGTCTACATTTGACACTACCAAGTCTCCCTAGGGGCTCAAAACACGCCACAACTACCGAATGACGGGCAGAGCCGGGACAAGGTCCTCCAGCACCCAAGGCTGAGACACCAAAGTGCGCCCCTCCATCCCTCCCACCCCGGCCATCACACACTGATTGCTATTAGACTGAGGTGCTCCAGGGCCCCCAACACCCTAAACTCTAGTTATCTGGCTTGCAGTCACTGCCATGTATCCCCTTTCCTTATTTCCCTCTGCTTCAAACACAATATGGAAATGATAGCTGAGTGAGTTACGCGTCTCCTCCTACAGTGCGCCCTGAGGCTGGAGCCTCTCTTGCCTCTGCCTGGGCCCGGCCCTGATGACTGGAACCGATGCCAAGTGCTTTACTGCTCGGTTGCAGAAAAGCATTCAGTATCGGCTAAAAGCAATGCTGCCGAAAGCCAGCGTGAACTGACCCTCATGGCTAAACTGGTCACAAGGGCTTACTATGAATATGATTCTCTCAATATCTTTTCTGAAACGGACTCCTCCATCACCCCTCTTCCACCACCGGGTGGTGCTGCAACACTGGCACCATCTCCTTGGTTGCGATCACATGTCCTATCACGTGATTGGAACTCAGAAGAGGACGTCGGCATTGCAGTGCCATGAGCAGGGCCGGATTTGTACTTTTTACCGCCCAAGCCTAACTGTACGTATGGTTGTTATCTCTGTGTGCCCGAGAATTCTACTTACTTCAGACAATAACCATTTCAGTAATTCAGATTATAAGTTCTGTTTTCCTTGAGAACTTTTATGTTTGCCATCTTGTTAATGATGGACCCATTGAGTCACCATGTGAGTTAGGCTGAAGTATACCTGCAGGATAGAGCTTACAGGTCTTGCAGGGACGACACAAGTACAGGACAGAGTTCAAAGGTTAAATCAGTCCTTGTAGATAGGGATGGCTGCATAGAACAGCTTTACTGCCCCTCACTGAGCCGCCCCCAAAATTCTGGTGCCCTAGGCCATGGCCTATGTGGCCTTGCCAGAAATCCGGCCCTGGCCATGAGTGGAGGAGAGAAGTTGGTCCAGCTGCCCAGGACTGGTAAATATAACCGTTCCCTGCACCGCTCTACATAGGGAAGGCACACTTCCCCAGCGGCAGGGGGAAAAAACGGCCCTGCAATGCACATATAGCTTCGCTATATGTGGCTGTTAGTTCCTCGAATAAAAATGCTATACAATATTTTACAATATTCATTTACAAATGTATTTGCGCTTTGTAAAATCTTTCCTCTCCCAGATTTGAATTCTGAAGTGTATCATGGGTTGTGAATTATTTAGAACTGGTAGGTGATCTCGACGTCATGTCACGTCGTTGGTGGTGCGTTCTAAAGCCAGTAGAAAGTATAGCCAGCAGCCTAGGCTGGGCGTCGTTGGGAGGGTGGAGCCACCGGTACATCCCTAAATACAGCAATATATACTTTAGGTATAGAAAGTGTTTACGATGCTGAAATCAGGACATTTAACATAAAAGTAGGTATCGTGAATAGTTTACTACATTCTGCTGAAGGCCCTTTTACACTTAATGCATTAGTACGTGTTTTTTCCATAGCAGTGCATTGTGAAAACATTTCAGTTAAAATGCATATAGTGGGAACTGTGCCATAGGAAACATGGGCATTACTTTGAAAATGAGTTTGTATTTTTTTTCAGCTATAACATAGAGCAACTGATTAAGTGTAAAAGGGGCCTGAGAATCCCCCATGAGGAGATGGACTAGTCCAAAACCTGTTGGTTCTGACATATTTTAATTGCTTACCTTTTTCGCTGTAGTGGTCCTTTAACTGGAGTTTGTTTGTGGGAAGTTGAATGTATATTTGAGGAGTTCATAAGGAATCCATATATGTTGGCGCATCATAAATTATTATTATGTTTTCCCCCAGGATGGTGCAAAGCTGGAGCTCAGGAAACTGAGTGACCCTCCGAATCCTAAGGATGTACGAGACATGGTGAAATACGCCCGCGGAGTAGTGGAAGAGTTCAGGAGAGCCAAGCACTTCAAATATATCCTTCTGTGTCATTCGTTTCAGGGAGAGCTCTATAGAAAGTTTTCAATTGATTTGGAAATGGCATTTTTAATCATTTTTCTGTCTGCATTTTTTTTCTTCTCATCTCTCTCGCATGACCACTTTGCCCAGCAGCGATGTAAATTGAAGTATTCGATCCCCAGCTTCTGCTGGTTCCATAATACTTGGGGTGCCTACACAAGCACAATCCCAGTCTACTGCAGAATAAATGGATTAACCACTTAAGTCTAGCTGGATGGATATATCTGTCCAGATAGACTGTGCTGCTGCTGCTACAGCGGCGCCGGGCGTGCACGCTCCCGCCACCTTCCGTTAGCCCTGAGATCATTTAATGGAAACATTGTTCCCATTCAACGATCAAAGTCCTTGGCAGAAAAAAACGACGTCCCCTTATCATAGGCTGCGGTCTTTCTGCGAAAAAACAAGTTTCCTGTTCTCTTTGTAGTTTTTGGAAGTGAGATCGTTATATTACATTTAAAATGAACGGTTTACCTCCCACACAAAAAATTACCCAAATAAAATGTTTAATAAAAATAAAAATTACAATTAAGTTACCTAAGGCTTTGAACTTTATAATATGCATGTCAAGAGAGTATATTACTATATTTTTTTTTTAAATTATAAGCTTGTAAATAGTGATGAACACAAATTGAAAAAATGCACCTTTATTTCCAAATAAAATATCAGCGCCATAAATCGTGATAGGGACATCATTTAAATGGTGTAATAACCGGGACAGATGGGCAAATAAAATACATGAGTTTTAATTACGGTAGCCTGTATTAATTTCAAACTATAATGGCCAAAAACTGAGAAATAATGAATTTTTCCATTTCTTTCTTAATCTTTCTGTTAAAATGAATTTAGAATAAAATAATCCTTAGCAAAATGTACCACCCAAAGAAAGCCTAAATGGTGGCGGGAAAAAACAAGATATAGATCATTTCTGTGTGCTAAGTAGTGGTAAAGTTATAGGCGAATGAATGGGAGGTGAAAGTTGCGCGGATGCATAACTGTAGGCTGAAGTGGTTAAAGAGGAACTCCAGTGAATATAATGTAATAAAAAAAGCTTCATTTTTACAATAATGATGTATAAATGATTTAGTCAGGGTTTGCCCATTGTAAAATCTTTCCTCTCCCTGATTTACATTCTGACATTTATCACATGGTGACATTTTTATTGCTGGCAGGTGGTGTCCGTGGAAGCAGCTGCTGCTTGCTTTTTTGGCAATTGGCAACAGCTGTTATTTCCCACAATTCAACAAGGCTCCCACAGCGTGAGGTCAACAGCATGGTCCTTCTTTTATTTATTTATTTTTTTTTAAACTCCAAACCTTTTGGGGTTTCACCACAATATCAGCCACACAGAGCCCCCTGAGGATCTGTTTGAGAAAATGAATAGATTTCTCGTGGGAAAGGGGTATCTGCTACTGATTGGGATGAAGTTCAATTCTTTGTTACGGTTTCTCTTTACGATAAAATGGGGCCCTAGGCAGGATAGCAGTTTTTGCCCACTGCTGATGGTGGGGGGCTAGCATCCAGCTGGCCCCTAGTCTCTGTCCAGGGCCTAGGCAACTGCCTAGGTTTGCCTTGTGGTTGATCTGGCTATTTATATTTTGAAGGGTTAAGGGAAAGGGAGACACAATGATTCCACCCATGCCTTGCTGTGTGCCACCCACAACTATTTCTAACTCCTCCCACTTTGAGTCTAAATCTTCCCTCCTTGGTCTCCAAATTTGTTTAGGAGCTGTGGAGGGTGAGAAGAGATGGTGGCATGGGGCATGAATGGGCAGACAACAGTTCAGCACATTACATAGTCAGGAGACTTCACCGGTGCCCCCTCAAGTTCTTCTTTCCAGCGCTGGGCACCACTGAACCTATTCAACAAGGGCTTGTCGAATAAGTTTGCGTGGCCACACTGAAGTAGCGCGGAGCTGCTTGTGCATGGCCTTTTCTTCTGTGCCACTGCCCAGGCTGTCTGTGCGTCTGTTTGTTGAAGAAGGGGGTCCTGGTGACCAGCAGTGGGCTCAAGGAGGATAGGAGTAGAGTTGGGTTTTTTTATTTTTTCATTATTGTAATAAGCAACAGCAGCAGAAATAGAGTTGTGCTTTAATAATTGGTAATTGCTGCATTTCATATGTGGGGTAATTGCTGCATTTCATACATGGGGGTAATTGCTGCATTTTAAATGTAGAGTGGCCTTTAATTTATGAGTTTATTTTTGTTAACTAAAACCGCAGTTTTTAGTATAAATTGCTGAGTTGGGCGCTGGGCCTCTAAAACATTTGCCATCACTAGTGTGTAGTCACCTTTTTTAGAGGGCCTCTGCTTTGTCCCCAGATAAGTTCCCTCACCCGTCCGAATAGGCATGTGACTTTCCTTGACTGTGCCACCTCCCAGCGAGCTGATGGAGATCTGCGAGTGCAGCATGGAGAGGATGGGGACCTTATTTGAGGATAGTAACGTTTACATGCTACACATGACCTATCAGGCCATGGGAATCTGCCTCTACATGCAGGACTGGGAAGGAGCCTTGAAGTATGGGGAGAAACTCATCCAGCCATACCGGTAAAGATTGCCGTTATAATTACTACTACGTTTTTAATATAGTGCTCATACAGTAATGATTCCAGCTTGCATGCAAATTGAAGGCAGATTGCATGCCGCTAGCAATTAAGCCAATTCAGATTCACTTCCTGTCTATTTCCATTGGTTTGCCTCTCGTCTGCCATCCTGTTATTTTTTTTTTTTTTTTTTCAGTGTCTTACAGATTTTATTAGATCTGTTACATCTCCGCTTAGTCTAAGTAGATCTGCAGACCTTTATACATTTGTTAGGTTTCGCTACTCGTTGATTGATTTATGATCGTTATTGATATTACCGGGGCCTTTCTCTGACAGACTGTTTTTGATCCTACCGATGGTTTCCTATACGTATGGATTCCCTTGTTGTTCTCTTATCATACTTCCTGTACTCTGATTTTTTTCTGCCAAGTTATTGTGTTGAAAAACTTTAAAGGGGCACTATGGCGAAAAATTTTAAAATATTTAAAATATGTGCAAACATATACACATAAGAAGTATGTTTTTTCCAGAGTAAAATGAGCCATAAATGACTTTTCTCTTATGTAGCTGTCACTTACAGTAGGTAGTAGAAATCTGACAGAAGTGACAGGTTTTGGACTAGTCCATCTCTTTATAGGGGATTCTCAGGGATAGATTTGTTTTCAAAAGCACTTAGTGAATGGCAGTTGCTCTGTCCAGCTGCCAAAAAACTGTCTATCGAGCAGGGAGGCTGGCCAGCATCCTTGTTTAAATCCTTTTTAGCGAATATCTTTATAAAGAATAAAAGCCTTGCTGAGAATCCCCTATGATGAGATGGACTAGTCCAAAACCTGTCACTTCTGTCAGATTTCTACTACCTACTGTAAGTGACAGCATTATAGGAGAAAAGTAATTTATGGCTCATTTTACTCTGGGAAAAATGTACTTCTTATTTGCCTGTTTGCACATATTTTAAATTTTTACAATATTTCGCCATCGTGCCCCTTTAATAAAAAGATCTGTTACATCACTAACTGCCCTTCAGGCCGATTTCTGCATATTGGCAGTTGCGGTGCAGTCTGGGGGCCGCACTGCCAAAAACAGGCCATCAGGGATTACCGCGTTAGTACATGGTAATCCCCGTCTGGTAGCAGGCCAAACAGGAAGTGATGCTCACTTCCTGTAGCCAAATCAATGACGTGGGCAAAAGCATATTGCTAAAATGCGCTTCTACGCATGCGAGTTGCGGTGATCATTTTACAAAAAAAAAATGCGCCGCCATAGACTGAACGACTTCCGGTGAGCCTTAGGTAACGTAGGTATGCGCTCGGGTTAGATTAGGGGCTTCTGGCGCACAGCATTGCATGTACTGTGATATGCCTCATAGACTGTCGCTGCCCTAGTGTTAGGCTGCAGTTATCTCCTATCCCTGCCACAGTCTAGACCAGTGGTCCTCGAACTAAGGCCCGCGGGCCGAATATGGCCCCCTGAGGCTTTTTTACCGGCCCACCACACACAAAATGTATTGCTTATAGATGGGATCAACTACATCTTTAAGTATTGGCAGCCCGCATATAGAATAGCAGTGAAACTAATGGAAACTAGTGAATTACTGCTTTCTGGCTTCCATGTGGATGGGTGGTGCACCCATCCACAAGGAAGCCAGAAAGCAGTAATTCACTAGTTTCCATTTTCCATTCAAATTCCACATCAGGTGACACTGCTGTCCAATTGGACTGCAGGTTGTCACCTGGGTATGCTTCACTGTCTGCCCCGCAAAGACTTCTGCATCATTTTATGTATACTCCGGCTCCCCAGCAGTCTGATGTATGTTGGCCCGACCCTCGACCCAAAACATTTGGGGACCCCTGATCTAGACAGATGGGGAAATTATCCTGTCCCCACTCAGGCTATATGTAGATGTAGGGCAGCACGGTAGTGTAGTGGTTAGCGCGCTCGCCTTGCAGCGCTGGGTCCCTGGTTCCAATCCCATCCAAGTCAACATTTTGCATGGAGTTTGTATGTCCTCCCCGTGTCTGCATGGGTTTCCTCTGGGCCCTCCTGTTTCCTCCCACATCCTAAAAACATACAGATTAACGGGCTTCCCCCTAAGAAGAAATTGTCCCTAGACTATGATACATGCACTATATGATACACACATATGACTATGGGAGGGACTAAATTGTGAGCCCCTCTGAGGGACAGTTAATAACAAGACTGTATTCTGTACAGCGCTGCGTAATATGTCGACGCTTTCCCCTATAATAAAACCCTTCATTCTCTGCGTCACATGTCCCTGTGTGTGTGTCCCGCATGCACTCTGCGCATGTGCAGGGACAGACATTGAGGGAGAGTGATGCGCAACGAGCGATGAGGGGTGGACGGGACGGCGGGCATGTGCAGGTGGGCGGATGCGTTGTGCACGCGCGTGGTGGAAATGTGCGCGGCGGGCGCATGCGCAGTGACAGACCTAGCCCGTTTTTTAAACTGGCTTAGGTCCACTAGTACAGTATAAATACTTATAAAATAAATGTAGAAAGGTGGGCAAAAACCCTTCCTCCAGGGTGGATAATCATAATTGTGTAGAAACCAAGGCACCAGTGTAGTGTAAAATATATTAAAAAACTGTTTGGGGGAGGGGGGGGGGGGCAGAGGGGTAGCAGAAGCACTCTGCAAATAAATTGGAGGGTGGCTTAAAGGGACCCATATTGGTTCAAGGTGGGGAAAGGTGCATACACATATCCAATTTTGATTGGCCAATGTTACCACTTACACACCGTATGAGAGCTTACCGACACAATATGCTCCTAGCATTCAAAATCTGTTTGTCCTCCTACTACACGGAGGTGGTAAAACTGGTCAGTGTTTGGCCAATCGCAATTGGACGTGTGTATGCTATATCCTGAAAAACTTTCATTCTTACTAATCCAGCTACAAACTGTTGAAATGTGGTCCTAGCATGGTTATACCTGCAGCTCTGCCACCTCCCTCCGCACACCCCTCCCTTCTCAGGAGTCCTGCTGTCTGCTCTCTGGTGTGCAGAGACAAGACAGCTGTTCTGTGTGTTCAGGGCTTTCTCTTTAACAAGTGCTGATGTCTTCCAGGGAGCATTACCCTGCATACTCTCTGAATGTCGCGTCTATGTGGCTGAAGCTTGGGCGGCTTTACATGGGGCTGGAAATGAAGACTGGTGGAATAAAGGCTCTAAAAAGGGTAAGCAGAATTTTTGTTTTTTAGATCGATGAATGAACTTTTGTTTTTTTTTTGTTTCTTTAAGTACCACTATCACGAAAAAGTAGGCAGCTAAAAATCTGACAGAACTGACAGGTTTCGGGCCAGTCCATCTCCTCATGGGGGATTCTCAGGATTTTCTTTGTTTTCAACAGCATTTCCTGAACAGCAGTTGCAAAGTATAACTGACAAAATAGTGTGCAAGTTAGTAGGGAGGCCGGCTGGTATGTTACTATTTTGGTAGTTAAACTGCTGTTCAGGAAATGCTGCTGAAAACAAAGAAAACCCTGAGAATCCCCCATGAGGAGATGGACTGACCCAAAACCTGTCTGTTTTGTCAGATTTTTTGCGATAGTGGTCCTTTAATGATTTAAAGCTGCCCCCAGGGAGCCTGATCAATGCTCTAGTGAATTACAAAACCGTGTCTGTGACTGATCTCATCTGCCCCAAGATTTATCATCTCCCTGTGATTATCCAGCCCTCCTATGTTGCTGTCACAGTAGGCAGTAGAAATCTGACAGAAGCGACAGGTTTTGGACTAGTCAATCTCTTCATAGGGGATTCTCAGGGATTTATTTATTTTCAAAAGCACTTAGTGAATGGCCTTGCTGTGAATCCCCTATGAAGAGATGGACTAGTCCAAAACCTGTTGCTTCTGTCAGATTTCTACTGCCTACTGTAAGTGACAGCAACACAGGAGAAAAGTAATTTATGGCTCATTTTACTCTGGGAAAAAGGTACTTATTTCTTTTTTTGCACGTATTTTAAATTCTTCAACTTTTCGCCATAGTGCCCCTTTAACGAGGAAACTGGCAGGGGGGAAAATCCTGGGCTGCATAAAAGGGAGTGAATAATTGCTGCACTTGGGGATCTGGGTGAGGTATTTACTGCAGTTAAGGGACAGGAGGGGTTAATGGCTGCAGTACTGTATGCAGTGCAGTCATAAACCCCTCTTGGTCCCCAAGTCAGAAATTAACTTTGCTGGGTAGACTTATAGTTGAGTTGATAGAAAAATTCCAGCTTAAGAGGGTTGAATATTGGAGTTGACTCGGAAATCAGATCGAACCTGTTGGAAATTATCTTTTCGACTTCTTCATAAATTGTATCTGATTGGCTTTAACCACTTTATCCACAAGTCGGTAGATATACGTCCTCTGGGACTTCATCTAAGCCACGAGTCAGTAGATATACGTCTTGTAGCAGAAGCAGTGCTGTGCAGGATTGGACTTGCTCCTGGGCACATTTCTGGCACTATCTGATGCAGCACTAATTGGTGAAGGGGAATATATGTTTCCTGAGCTAATGAGATTGATTTTTTTCTATTAAAAATATTTTTTATTTTCTCAGTTCATAATGAAAAGTACACTCTGTAGCATTATTTCAGAATCTAATATCTTCACCATAAATTGTGACAGGAACATAATCTAAGTTTTGTGGTAAGAATAGCCAAACAATTTTTTTTTTTTTATCTACAGTAGCACTTTTTATTTTTAAACTGGAATTGGTAAAACTGAGAAATGTTTTTTTTCCTATTTTTTTTTTTGTTTTCCCATTAAAATTCATAGAAAACAAAATAGTTCGAGGAAAAAAAATGGCAGACAATGAAAGCCTAGTTTGTCTTGAAAAAAAAACAATAAATATTTTATGTCTGTGTCCTAAGTAGGGATAAAGTTATTTCTGATTAAATAAGGACATAGCTAAACTGTCAAAACTGCTCTGGTCCATAAGTGGGGGAAAAAAGGTCTGGATGCGAAGTGGTTAATATTTGTATTTTTTTTTTGTTCCCTGTTGGCAGGCTCTCGCTATAATGGAGGTGGCGCATGGCCCGGATCACCCCTATATAGATGAAATAAAAAAAGAGATGGAACAGTAACGCAGAGGGTCTGTTCCGCGATCTTCTATTTAAACATGCATCAGGACTGGGAGTGCGTCTGCTGGACATGGGATGCCGCCGCCCCCTGGCGACAACTTCCTGTATCATAGCTTGGCTAAAGAAGTCTCTTGTCACTTGTAGCAGCACTCAGGAGGCTTTTTCATACTTTAACAACCAATACAAACTGCCCTGTATTTATTTTACATTTCCACTAGGGGGCAGCAGAGCATCGTATACACACGTGGACTGATGAAGACTGTATGATGCTGACTAGCATGTTTAAAACGCCTCTTTTCTATGATGCCTTCCTGCTATGAGTTCAGCCAGTATCGGTTAGAGATCGATTGCTCCATTTGCTAGATAGTGAGCATCAGAGCCATCGATTGCTCTGATCGGCAGTGGATGAATGAGAGCAGAGGCATAATTATGATGCTAGCTGCATGGACATTACATGATCTACTCACCTTTGCTTTGGTTCATTCTTAAAAACTCCATACTGGTATGTTATGTATTGTTCAATTGTCCATATCTGCAAATATTGATTTAAAGCGGACCTAAACTCAGAACTACATGGGTGCATTTCTCTGTTTTCCTTCTGTCCTGTGCAAGAGTTTAGGTCCACTTTAAATACTTTATTGTTCCCTTGGAGAGGTTGTAGAGAAGCACATGTGATTGATGTGTTTGTTTTCTGATTGATTGGTGGTGATCACATGATCATGTCTAACTTCTGCTTTAGTGATGGTTCTGTCTAGGAGACCTCATGGAGAAGCATGTGATCAGTTCGGTCAGGTGATTGATATGTAAGTCTCTGATTTGCTAATCCTTATGTTCTAAAGCAGGATGCGAGCATGGCAAATCAGAGCTTTGTAAATTTATCAGCTGATCAAACCAATCACCTGCTTCTCCATGCCTTCTAGACATGACCATCGCTATTCTGCTCCCTGTTTAGAGCTATATATACTCCATCAGCGATGTATCTAGGGAAAAGGCACCTATGGCAAACAGTAACATTTTGCCCCAGGGAAAGGAGGGGGTGGCAAACACTCCAAGAATTTTAAGATGTACTGGTAGTTCCAATTTGGGTTCCAAGTTGAAGTGAAGAATGGCCTGTAAAGGTGGGTACACACATCAGAGAAAAGTCTGGAAAATGAAAGATCACAGACCAATTTTACCCCCTTTCATGTAGTATGAGAGCCATACCTACACAGTCTATTCTATGGAGCTGGACTCCCCATCAGAAAAAAATCTTTGCAAGATGCTGTACACATGCAACAGATCAGTATCTGCAAAAGATCCGTTCCTGCAAAATGCATCCATAGTCTATGATATCTGCAGATCATCCTACACACCTTGTTTAACGGACATTCATCTGCAGATCAGACAATTATCTGCCGATCTGAAGATCCATCCTGGTGGATCTGATCTGCAGATGAAGTCTGTTAAACAAGATGTGTATGATGATCTGCAGATATCAGACTATGAATGCAATTTGCAGGAACGGATGTTTGGCAGGAACAGATCTTTTGCAGATACTGATCTGTTGCATGTGTACAGCGTCTTTGTGTGCAGCATCTTGCAAAGATTTTTTATCTGATGGGGAGTTCAGCTCCATAGAATAAACTATGTAGAGTATGGCTCTCATGCTACATGGAAGGGGGTAAAATTGGTCTGTGATCTTTCATTTTCCAAAGACTTTTATCTGACGTGTCTACCTACTTTAGGAATTAAGTATGGCAACAGGTCAGTGTATACATATCTCCCAAATAACAATTAAGCAGATGGTTTCCACCGTAAAAGTGAAATTGTAATCAGGCAGCAGAATGTCTCTCAAAAATTAAAGACTACCCCTCCTCCCTTAACAGACATCCAAATAAAGGTGGCCTCACACGATACAATAAAATGATCCGATTTTACGGCAATTCGATAAAACCGATCGGGTCTCCTGAAAAAATTGAAAGTTGTTTTTTTTTTTATCATTTGACTGCAAAATCTGGATTTTCCATTTTTTTTTTTCAATTTTAATCGAACTGGAATGCCAGATATTTTTCTTCAATCTTTCTAAAGATTGTCAATTTATTAATACACACACCCTAGCAATTTTCTCTGATTTTCCAATCATGTTTATCATAATTGGGGAAAAATGTTACATAGGTGTGTGGTACATTGGTCAGATTTTTGAAATGTTACAATCAGTCAGAAAAATTGATTGCAATTCTTAAATTGAACAGATATTTAAAAAATAGTATGGTATGTGGCCACTTTTAAGCTTACCTTTCTTCATGCTGTCTCTGGCATTAAGTTACCCAAATCTGAACTAATCTTCTTCCTGCCCAGAACTCAATAAATGCTGAAGAGCAGAGCTTCTGACAGCTGCTCAGTCTTGTAAAGAGGTGCCTATGGCACGTGCCCTACCTGCTCCCCTGCAGATACGCCTTTGCACACCATGCAACTTTCACTTCAAATCCTATTCTCAATTGAGAAATTGATTGCATTGGGAAAATATATACACATATAGGCTACTGACTGCTAGCGACCAATCCCAAGCTCAAAATCTATCTCGCTCTCCTGATTGGAAGCAGATTATACATGCAGAAAAAGATTGAAGGCAATATTGGCTATTCTGTGTGTATGTGGGGAAAGCCTTCTATGGGGGCACTTTCTTTTGAGACTTGTTCCTTGTCATGATGGGGGTGTTTTTGTGTTATTCTTCAGAACTGCTAAAGTACAAGTCCTGGATTATCTTTGCCTCTCCACACACTTGGCCCTTTTCCACTATCTGTGTTTTTTGTCAAAAACGCAAAACCCATGTGTTTGCTGATTAAGTGCAGCCTGTTTAAAAAATAAGAATCTTGGGTGGTCTTTTCCACTGCGTTTTTTTACAAATCGGATTGCAGCAAACGCATGTCTGTACATTGAAATGCATAACTCATCATTATCGCAAAGTATAGGAATGTATGAAAAATGTATAGAAATGTTTGCGTGTTTTTGTTTTGATGTAACCACTAGTATCGATTTTTCAAAAATCAATACACTTGCCAATTAGAAAAATGGAAATGCAAACGCATAAAAAAAAGCTCACATCAAAATAGGTCAAAAATGCAAATGCGTGGGTTTGCAGTGGAAAAAGGCAATAAATGGGTCTGGAATTCTGGAAAGGCACGGGCCTTGGGTGCTGCAACCTAAAGGTCACCTGATGTGAAATAGGGGTTGCTGCATATAGTGGAGAAGGCTGCTAATGGGAATCAACACATGAAAAAAAGAAACTGATGCCAAAGGGAGCTGATCTCAAAAAAGAAAGGGGCTGCAGTGCATGGATGTTACACATGGATGAGGGGGCTGCACATGGAATGGGAGGGGGCTGTAGTGCATGGATGATACACATGGATGAGGGGGCTGCACATGGAATGGGAGGTGGCTGTAGTGCATGGATGATACACATGGATGAGGGGGCTGCACATGGAATGGGAGGTGGCTGTAGTGCATGGATAATACACATGGATGAGGGAGCTGCACATGGAATGGGAGGTGGCTGTAGTGCATGGATGATACACATGGATGAGGGGGCTGCACATGGAATGGGAGGTGGCTGTAGTGCATGGATGTTACACATGGATGAGGGGGCTGCACATGGAATGGGAGGGGCGATTCTGCACACAGAACAGAAGCACCAACATACTTGGCCTAGGGGTGGAAAAAGTATAAATCTGGCCTTGCATGAAAGGGCTTTGCTTCCACACGTTTCTGACACTAGATGGCCCTTGCATCCACACCATCACAAGAACTTGTCATGGCAGGGATAGGAGTTTTGCAGTTTTCCTTGTGCGATCTGTATTTCAATGCAAGTCAGTGTCTGATTTCGAAGTTGAGTTAGTTGCCTGTGAATGCAGATTTTCTTTTTTCATGCATACTTAACACGCACAGATATTGCTAAGAACGCATACACAAGTTCATTCAATATACAAAAAAGAGCTGCAAGTTTGTGCATGTGGGAAATTGCATGTAGAATTCGGAATAGTGAATGTTCCCTAACTATCATGTTATCAAGCTGAATTAATGCTGTTTCTTACATACTTTATAGTACCGGTACTTGCTTGCTGCTGAAAATGTGTTACTGTAGATGTGATAAATGATTTAATTGAATAAGGCCCAGTTTGCACTGGCATAATAAACTGTGTCCTTGTAGCGGATCTCACCTGTTCTGCTGCACGGACCGCAAGTTTGGGTGGGGGTGATTTTTTTTTTTTTTTTTTTTGGATCGTTGGATGCATTACATTGCCCGCACGCTAAAGGAACAGAGGATCATGGGTGAAAAATTAAAAACTGATGCCTTTTTAAAAACTGATCTGTTTGGATGCATCGGTTTTATTTACATTGATCCTTTTTTTTGTTTTTTTTGTTTTTTTTTTTTATCCTGCAGTGTGAACTGGGCCTTAGGGTCCTGCCAAAAGACTATTTTTTATTCTGGACTGCTAAGATTATTTTTTGGAATGTGCAGAAGCATCTAACAAAGTCCAAAATGATTGTACAGATGAGCTTTAAACTGTATTAGTTTGCGGGGCCAGTAACGAGAGTTGAGGGTAGGACTATACTTGCCTTGGCATGATGCCTCAGTGGCATGATGTTCCTAGGTGACCTGTGGGTAGGACTATACTTACCATAGCAAGCATGATGACTCAGTGGAGCGATGGTCTTCTAGCATTCTCCTCTAGAAATCACAGGCTTCCTTCTTATCTAAGGATAAACTTTCCTAGTCAGGGAGAGTAGAGAGGTCTTCATAGGGCTTGTGTCTAGTTTAGATGGTCAATTAGATGAAAACTATTCCCACCTCGATGCCAGTTAAATACGATTGAATGTAGATTTGACTTGGTTCAATCAAATATACTTCCTGCTAGTTTTCGATTGGTCCAATGCCAAGCTGATTTAAATTTGCATGCAAGCTGAAATTTGCCTCTTATTGACCATCTCGAATGTCCACTCCTCTTGGACCTTTTCACAAGAGATCTATGTAAATACATGGCTTCCTCCCATACTATTAAAGGATATACTTTAATACAAAAGGTTTGATTATATCTGTTTGCTCTACAGAGTGTCAGAGGTACTGTAAGTGGTTTAGTTTCTGATGTCTGGATGCAGAGATTGGGCTTCTGTAACCTAGTATCGTCCCCACCTACAGCACTTCATGCTGGCTGTTGTAAAAGCGCTCTCCATTCTAACTGAAGGTTGTGGTAGACTAGGGGGAGGGGCTACTTCAGTCTGTTCAAAGGTGGTAGACCAGGTCTTCCCAAAGGCAGAAGACCAGGGGGCAGGGCTACTGCAGTCTACAGTTGTGATGTTAGAAGCTGTACCCTTGACCTGCCACCTCACCTATTTGTGAACAGTACTGAGTAGTCTCTTTTTTTTCATTTACTGCGGTGAAATTGGGCATTGAGGGAAGTACTAAACCACAGTTCCCACCAGAAATAAGATTTCTCTAATGGTTCCATCATTAATTCTCCTCCAAGAATGTAAAATCAGATGCCTATTGGTTGGTCACATGATCGGTAACATGCTTCCGACTGAAATTTTCTGCAGATGTAGCAAATTTTCTTGTGGTCTCTCACTCAGACCTCCCACCTGGGATGTTAAGATACAACCTTCTGATGCACTTTAGGAGGCGGTAATCAGGTCAAATGTATTTCATGTGTAGCTACAGTTGTCCTTTAAGACCTCTTTCATGGGCAGGATGACTGGAGCTTCCATTGCCTGTCAACTTCTGCAGACCAGCCAGGTGCTTGTAGGCATCTGCAAACGTGGCACTGGCAGCGAGATGGTGCTAGTTTCGTACCTGAGCGGTTGGCAACGTTTAGACGTTACCATGGCTGTGCAGTCGGTACAAAAAGCATGCCACTCCAGTTCCCCCAAAATTGCTCCAACTCCTCGAGTCTGACTCCACAGCCCTGACCATTACGAAGTGCATTAACCACCTGTGGTAACAAACGCCACCAGTCAGTTGCATGATGTAGCATCCACATGGACCTCGTAGCTCTGTGCCCGAACTGTGCAGCAAATGGTACCGTTCAGCCATCAAAGTGGAAGAGGACTTGAAGCAGTTTCACTTTTTTAAGGAGGCCTCCACCCATATGCTGTAAATGTTTAAAACGAAGTGTGTTTATAGCTCAGAATACTCACTCTTGCAAGAAACTCTTACTTTAATTTTTGTTTCCTTCTGATATTGGCTTGGTGTTCCTGTTTGGATGAAATGTATGCAAATGAATTCATTTCTTTAAAAAAAATAAAATGTATATTGCTGTGGTTTTGTGAACTGTAGTCCAAAACCGTATGCCACTGTGTGCCTGCACGGTCTATTACGAAAAGTGCTGTTAACACCGCATTGGAATAAAAAACAAATTTTTTTAAACTGTCTGTTTCAAATTTCTAAACCTAAAATTCAGAGTTGCATAATTTTAGGTGCAGTGCGGTCACCAGGGGCGTTTCTAGGTTCCTGGGAGTTCCGGGGCACAAATAGAGAACGAGTGGGTGAACAATGGGTGTGGCCATGCTGTGTAAAGTGGGCGTGGTCATAGGTGGGGCCAAATGTACATGAACATTGCAGTGTCGTAACAAATATATTCAATAGGCAGTATTTCACATATATAAGACCCTCACCTGGCTTCTGTCTTGCCTTCGGCTGGCTGGTCTGTGCGCTGTACTCGGCTGGTGGTGATGCTGTGCTGGCCTGGCTGGCGGTGATGTTGAGCCGGCCTGAATTTGCTGGGCAATTTATTGGGGGCTTTACTAGGCTGTAGATAGGTAGGTGCCTCCAGTATAGGTTAGATAGCTACCCCTAGTGTAGGAGGGGGCACTGGGCAGGGGGACCGGGGGAAGCGGGCATTTAAAAACTCACCTTCCTCCAGATTGACGCAGGCACAGCTTCCATGCGCTTCAGACTTCCTCCTTCGGTGGCCCTCGCCTTGGTAACCCAGGTGACGGACGCTGGGGGGAGGAAGTTGGAAGGAGATGAAGTGGTGATCATAGGTGAGTTTTTAACTGCCTACTCCCCCTCCTGCCACTCAATCGATCTGGGGCACCATGGCAACAGGTTCCAGGCCGGTGCCCCGGATCAAAGGCCCTATCGACGCCAATGGCGGTCAACCCCTTCCCAGTCACTCCTCGAGTGTCTCTCACCATAGCAGATCCATAGGTTTCTTTTGGCTTGCCCACCGGCATATGCAGAGTATCGCACAGCTGAGAGTACACTCACCCATCCATGCTGCCTGCCACTGTCTCATATCCAGGACGTCCTGCAATGGCGCCTCTCATTACGTGCAGGACGCAAGATACGAGACTGTGGCAGGCGGTGTGGATAGGTGAGTGTACGCTCCGCTGTGCGATACTCTGCATATGCCAGCGCGGAATCTAGTTTTAGTTTTCTGCCTTGGACCTGTCTTTAAGAATACACATTTTCGCAAAATGCACTGAGAACTAGAGGTATGAGACAACACGTTTTCTAAAGAAAATTTTGTGAAGATGTATCTTGCAAAAACTTTGAATCAGGCAAAAATGAAACTTTTCGGAAGCAAAAGGGACTTGGCGCTAATCTACTTTAAAGAACCCAGTAGGAAAGAACAGTTCACCAATCACAGCACCAAGGGTTGTGATTGGTTGCATAGTGTGGGTGTATGACTACTACAACCTATCGGAAACCTAAAAGTTTGAGAGGGAACCGTCCACCCAATCACATTAGTGGAATTTCCCTACAAGGTTTCTCGCTGGGTCTTCTAAAGTAGACTAGCATCAAAGTATTTGGCGAAAATACGAGCTCGTGCCTAGTATCCCATCACAATCCAGGAATTTGTGTCTGGGGGGGGGGGGGGGGGGGGGGTAGAAACTTGAGAACTACCATATTTTAGATAAAGCCAAAAATGCATTGAATTTGGATTGGCCTATGACTGGCCAGTTTAGCGATTCCATGTAGCATGAGGGCCAACAGATTCTATTTATCTGCTTTTGATCTCAGCAGGCAGAACTTTGTGCTGTAAATTATTGGAATGCTTTGATGTCCCTCTGCTGGCAGAAAATATAGAAACTGAAAGCAGATCTGTTATTGTCTCACACTGCCCCTAGTGACAAGCGGCCATAAATACACATTACAGCAGTACTAAGAAGCAAGGAAATGTAACAAATAAGAAATGTGCTAAAATAATCTGGCCTGGAGTACATGCAAGCCTCTAAATAAATTGTCTGCTAAAAGGTTAAATACTATGAGTAGAGTGTGTAGGTAGGCTCTCATACTACACAGAAGTGGTGAAATTGGACAATCTTTGGTGTGTATGCACCCCAAGTCCTTCTCAAGTAATTTTCTTAGCTCCAAAAAAAGAAAGAAAACATTGTACAGAAATCCAGTATTTATTAAAAAGACGTGTAGCCATTTCCACATATTTACAGTGACCCATGTTAATAAAAAAAAAAACATAACACACACACTAGCCACACACCCCAAGGAATAAAATAGTCCGTGTTAAGGAAAACCAATTATACACAAAAAGTTAGGTTTACGTTTGATACAAAAAAGTGTTTTATAAGAACAAGTTGACATAAAAAAAAACCAATATACAGGAACCAAAATATAATACAGTGATCTAACCAAGCACATATACAGAATGGTAGAAAAAGTCACAGTGCAAACAATACTGTTTCCAAATCATAGAATCCTCATCCGAGCATGAAAGCAATAAATCTTCCGCTATTCACAATCCTACATATAAAATATGCATAGTATATAGTGCTGCATTCACATCTAGGGAAAAGAATGCAGGTGGTCGCAGTGGAAACCATGGCAAGGGTTAAACAATAAGTTATAGGAATACTTAAATAACAAATTTTCAACTTTTGAATAGCACTTTTATCCTGACAGACTCAAATGCTTGAGAGGCAGCCACTAGGGTGCGCTCAGTAGGCAGTGGCAGTGTTAGGGGGTCTTGCCCAAGTATTCCTTACTAAATAGGTAGAGCTGAGATTTAAAGGATACCCGAACTGACATGTGACATAATGAGATAGACATGGGTATGTACAGTGCCTAACTCACAAATAACTATGCTGTTACTTTTTTTTTTCTTTCTCTGCCTGAAAGAGTTAAATATCAGGTATGTAAGTGGCTGACTCAGGCTGATAGGAAGTAACTACAGTGTGACCCTCACTCATAAGAAATTCCCCTTTTTATCTCTCTTACTCACAGAAGCCTTTTTCTGCTAGTAAACCAGAGACGAGGAAAAGAAAGCTTCCTCCAGCCCCATGCACATGGATCGCTCCCACGGCACAGGCCTAAGTTGCCTGTAGCTCCGATACTGGGTCCCGTAACTTCCTCCAGTCACGGCCAGTCTGACGTAAGAGAAGTGTACTCTGCATATCTCTCAAGCAGCCACTGGAGGGATACATAGAGGGCGCACTACTCTTGCACAGACTGGCCGCGACCGGCTGAAGTGACGGGACCTGATAGCGGAGCTGCAGGCAGCGGAGTGGGAGCGATACGTGCGAATGAGGCTGGAGGAAGCCCCAGGTATGTATAAAACTTTTCCTCAGCTCTGTTACGCTTTAAGCAACAGAGCATTTTTGTCAGTGTGAACACAAGAGAGAAACAGAGAGCCCACTATAGTGTAGTATGTATGGTTTGTTATGTCACACCATAATAATAGCGGTTGTTGAAGTAATACTCACAAAGCTGGGTTACCACTCCAGCAACCACTGTATAAAGAGGCGGGGAGATTAGACCCAGCCCCACTCAGGTTAAGAAGTCGCTGTCCGTAACAAAGTGGCAACTCCACCCCCTCCAGGGGTGGACACAAGCAAGATTGAAAATTGGAAACACAGAAGCGCCAGAATAGATTAAAAATGCTAAAAACAGTTTAAATCTGGACGGTAGTGGTGGACTTACCTCCCAACAGGTAGCCCAAAAGATCATTTGTGGAAATAGAAATCACTTTATTGGAATTGACTCCACTTATTTGCAACGCATTTCGGAGCTCAAGCCTACTTCCTCAGGCAATATGGGAGCAACTATACCAAAGTCTCTCCAAGTCTGGTGGCCTGCTGTTAACCCCGCTTAAGTCCACAACTCAGTTGCACACTATAGCAGCCAGGAGCATCTTCCGCTGCGCAGTTTGTCAAGACTGGTAACAGTGCTTGCGCAGGACTCTCCCGGCCACAAGAGCGCAAAGGAGGAGACACACTGCCCGGAGCAGCGCTTGCGCAGTGGCTTGTAACCCAGCTGAACTTCGGACTTCACAGGAGCACAGCGGATATGACGGGAAGGCTGTTGAGGAATCTGACACACTACAGGGGTCTAGAATTAGCCCCAAGTAAAAACCCTCATGTCCCCACTTCTCCATGAGCTCTCCTAAGCACTATCATCCCTATTGGTCAGGTCAACTTGGGGGCAGGTGTTTTGGTTTGGGACTCAAACTCGAGGACTGATATCACTGCTGAGCTAATCTGCATTCAGCGAGGGAGGGGCAAGAGGAGGGGACATCAGATCCCGCCCACAGGCACAGGTGTGACAAGCATCCTGACATTTCAGTCAATGCCTCAGATGATGGCTTGGTCATAAACGGAGGGGGTCTTCATAAATTCCCCAGAGAGCATTTATCATGTGACATTCATTACACCCCCTACGATGTTTACTTCCACATTCTGTATGGTAAAAACTAAAATTAAGGTGCCTTTTTCATATATAATTTGCAACAGGGAGACATTTTATGTATTCACAAAATCTACATCCATATATTAATATAAAAGACTTATCCAGAAATAAAATACAGCAGTTATAACTTCGTAGTATAAAAAGAAAGCATATAGGTTACTCTCCTCTATGTTTTGGGGTTTTTTTGTACGGTGTTACAAACCTGAGAAACTAGAAACAGAATACATGCTAATCGGAGTGAGCTGGCCAGCAACTAATGCAACAAACCTGCTCGAAACTTTTTAATTATTTTAAAGGAAGTCTGAAGTAAAAATAAAAAACAGATACTCACCTAAGAAAAGGGAAGACTCTGGGTCCCATACAGCCTTCCTGGTCTCCTACGGTCCCCCGCAGGCTCCCCTGTTAGCAGTCTACATCCCATAGGTCGTAGACTGCTCTCTTCCGCATTGGGTGGAGTCCTCAGGCTCCCGAAGACGGCCGGCTCTGTACTGCGCAGGGGCGAATGCGGGCACTTGCACATGCGCAGTAGGGAGCGGCTTGTCTTTAGAAGCCAGAGTGCTTTCAAAAACTCCCAAAGCCCACCCAATGCGGAAGAGAGCAGTCTACGACCTATGGGATCGTACACTGCTAACGGAGGAACGCAGGGACCGTAACGAGACCGGGAAGGCTCTAAAGGACCGAGAGCATTCCCTCTCTTTGGGCGAGTATCTTTTTTTTTTTTTCTCACAACACTCCCTTTGAGGTTGTTTAGTGGAAAGGTTTGCAACCATCACATGGGTCATATCAGGACAGGACTTTAGATTGTAAGCTGGCAAAGGCAGGGCTCTCTCATCCTTTTGTTGTCTTGAAATTTACTACGTATTTTATTCAGCATGTAACATGAGTCACTATCAGAGCCGGGACAAGGTCCTCCAGCACCCAAAGTGCACCCCACCATCCCTCCCACCTCAGCAGTCACATACTGATTGTTATCTGACTAAGAGGCACCCCAGGGCCCCCAAAATCTTAATCACTAGTTATCTGGCTTGCAGTCACTGCAATGTATCCCCTTTTCTTATTTCTGTCTGTTTCAAACACACTAGGGGAATGATAGCTGAGTGGGTTGATGCCCCCTCCTACACTGCGCCCTGAGGCTGGAGCCTCTCTCGCCTCTGCCTCAGCCCCGCCCCCCCTCCTACACTGTGCCCTGAGGCTGGAGCCTCCCTCACCTCTGCTTCAGCCCCGCCCTGCACCCCCTCCTACACTGTGCCCTGGTGCTGGAGCCTCTCTCACCTCTGCTTCAGCCCCGCCCTGCGCCCCCTCCTACACTGTGCCCTGAGGCTGGAGCCTCTCTCGCCTCTGCCCCGCCCTGCACCCCCTCCTACACTTCACCCTGAGACTGGAGCCTCTCTCGCCTCTGCCTCGCCCTGCACCCCCTCCTACACTGCGCCCTGAGGCTGGAGCCTCTCTTGCCTCTGCCTTGGTCACTATAATTACTATGTTTACCAATCCTGTATTATGTGCCAGTGTCTATTTGGTGTACACCATTATCTGCATTTTTATGTACCCCATGTTTGTACCTTGTTTTGTATACCGCCACGGAATAGGTTGGCGCTTTATAAATCAATACTACTGGGATTTTCGCCTGCAGGTTGAGTTTTATTATAATAAATAGATCTTGTCAGAGATTTATTGAAAATAGATTCTTCATGAGACTGGAGTAGCACAAATTTGAATACACAATCTTTAAACAGCTTTTACATTCTGATATGACCCGGGTGACAGATAAACTTTTACCACCAACAGACAAGCTTGAGCTTTAGTGAGGCCCTTTAACCCAGAACTGAACTTCAATCCCAATCAGTAGCAGATACCCCCTTTCTCACAAGAAATGTATACTTTTTCTCAAATAGATCATCAGTGGGAAGCTTCTCCCAGTGTCAGAGGGCGTGTTTATAGATAATGGCAATTGGTGCGGCCATTTTTTTCTGTTTTCTTTCTAGTGTGCCAGTAGCAAAGATGCTGACCGGCAGGCTCCCGGTGCATCAAGCATTATGAACAAATTATATTAGGATTATCAATCATTTCTTTAGCTGTTTTTTAACGTCTCACTTTATTGTAAATACATTGTGTATTGATTTATTTTTACCACTATCATTTGGTTAAGTTCCTCTTTAAGGGACCGGTCTATAAACAATCTGATTGCAGATTGTTGATTCTTATCACCAGTTTTAAAACTGTAAAAATTTTGCAGTGGGTGGTTTAATTTCCTACCATAATTACCCTAAATCGGCGAGCCACAGCTCCCGTTCGCTTGTCTGAAACGTCAACTAACGTCAGATAACCATGCAGGGGTGTGGCCTAAGGCATAGCATCTACCGAGGGGCGGAGTGTAAGTAGGCAGGCCTTCTGTGTCTAAAGGACTAGTCTTAATCATCATAAATGGGCTGCTAAAACTAACCAGATCAAATCTTTTGGACCAGTTATGTTCCCCAGTCTGGTGGCCATGCAATGGTCGATTTTTTTTTACTTCAATCGATTGTTCTAACCGATAAATGAATCGAATGGATGAAGAATCAATTTGATGTAGAATCGATTCTTATCGGCCGACATTCGATCAAATTCTTAAAATGAATCGATCGAGTATGTTGGGTAATTTTAATCGATCAAATACATAATGAAAAGCTTTCGATTCTTGTTCCATCCACCTTTACTCGATCTGATTCATCAGGGTGCTTATTTTGTGATTGAAAACAGCCTCTGGTGGATTAAAGGTGGCTTAAAGGTGGAAAAATGAAACAAAAACCAACCCTAGTGTATGGGCAAACAATCGATTCATATTCGATCGATTCATTTATTTTCAATCGATTCTAAGAATTGATAGGTCAATCGATCGTCCTTGATCATTGTATGGTCACCTTGAGTAGATTAACCACAGGTTAAAAAACACAAAACAAACAAACAAAAAAAAACTGCAGTAAAAAACTGCATGTCAAGATGATCACAGATCTACATCAGGCTGGGTGTACACTTAGCAGAAATGCAAGCGTTGCGGAAAACGCTGCGTTTTTGCCACTAATGCAAGACTATGGGCCGCATGAAAAATTCGTTTTTTATGCGTGCTTTTTTAAAAACGCTGGTTTTGTTGCATGGTATTCAAAAACGCATCAAAAATGAAAGTCAATGGTAACGCAATGTAATGCGTTTTGTATGCGCTTTTATATGCTTTTTTTAGACTTACTTTTTTTTTATGTATTTCTGCTTCCTGCTGCCTTCCTGGTTTGCATAAAATGCAATATAAAAATGCATTAAAAGCGCATACAAAACGCATATGCGTTTTGTATATGCGAACCGCAAACGCGTAAAAACGCACGTAAAACGCATATGCGGAGAAAAAAAACCCTGGCCTGGAACCCACTACAAAGAGCTATCGCTAATTGAAATCGGTAGTTTTTTAATGAGCTTGGTAGCGATTTATAAAAAAAAAGTGTAAGGTTTTTGCCAGTGATTGTGTAGCGATTTGTGATTAGCGTTTTTAATTCTGATCGGTCCTTTCAGTTCATTTTAATTTTTCCACAGTGTACAGTCATTTAAAAATGCTAGCAAATCGCTCTGTATAGCGAATCATGAGCGATTACGTCAGCGTGTATATACTTTGCATTGCAGAAGCGCTAACGCAAAATGCTAATGCTCAAAAATGCTGCATGTCCTGCGATTTTGGTATTCGCAATCGCTGCAGGGGAATTTGGCCCACTCCTTAACATTAGCTGAGTGTTTAGGGAAATTGCAAGAGTTTTGAAAACCTTCCTAAACGCTCAAAAAAATAAATAAATAATAATCGCAGTAGTGGGTTCCAGCCCTCAAAGTTGCTGAAGGAAAAGAGGGAGTTTGACCAAATCTGTAAACCTGCAGGTGCTGATTATATTCAGGAGTTGCCAGTTGATTCAATGGCAGCTCATTAACCAGGGTGGTCAATGAAATGCAAATAGTTCAGAGTTGATGCAAGTGTATGCAAATATTGTATAAAAAAAAAACAAAAAAACAAAAAAAAACCCAGATGTATGCAGCTTGAAAATGGACCAATGGGAGTCCCGCTGAGGTGGAATTCGATTGGTCTGGTTTCAAACTGCATAAATTTGCATAGAAAATGAGCACAATCCTACATCAGCCTGGAATTAGTTGCATCTCATTAACCCTCCCTAAGGACCCTTTTTCACAGGTGGATGACCTGTGCACTCAGTGTGCAGTTGCCAGGCAGCAGCAACCAGTTGTGACAGTTGGACAGTCTTTTCACTGCCTATCAACTGCTCGTGAAAACGGTCCTGGTTAACTGACAGCTCCCGAATGTAAACAACTCCACGCAAACTGCAGCTCCTGCGAGACATGACTTTGCATATTAGTTGCATGTGAATATCTCTATGAACTGATTGGTTAAATAAACCATGCCTCATATTGAAAGGACCAATAGGAAGGGATGGGGGTGGGGCCACATTCAACCTCCGAGTAAAATCAAAATGTGCACGTTTGAGGACAGACTCAGTAAAAAGCGCTTAATTTACCTTTGGGAAGAGTGGAGAGGGTTAGAACTTTGAATGGGTTTTACTGCAGTCTGTACCCCTGTTGGTAATATTCTCCCTTACTTCCTGGGACCCCCATGGCTTCAGCGCCCTGCTGATCTCAGGAACAGGAAGAAAAACCAGTACAAGGAAGCCATGCATCTGGATCTATGGGCAGATCAACCATGTAATAGATCCCTCTCTGGTTGAATCTGATCAGCAGGGCCGGGCCAAGGCAGAGGCAAGAGAGGCTCCAGCCTCAGGGTGCAGTGTAGGAGGGGGTGCACAACTCACTCAACAGGGGGGGGGGGGGGGGGGCCTGGGCCGCCTCTTAATCTAATAGCAATCAGTGTGTGACGGTTGGGGTGGGAGTGATGGATGGTGGTGCACTTTTGTGTCTCAGCCTTGGGTGCTGGAGGATCTTGTCTCTGGTCTGCTGATCAGAGAGGGATCTGCTTGCTGCCTGCCCATACACCAGCACACAGATTCCCGAAAGATCTCAGCAAATCTATCAGAAATTGGCCTAGCACTGCAAAATCTTTCCTCTCCCTGATTAACATTCTGACATTTATGCAACAAGGTTCACAGACAGAAAACAGTCAGGACCTAGGTCCTGACATCACACTGTAGGAGGGGCATCACCACAATACCAGCCACACAGACCCCCCTGATCACCTATTGGTGAAAAGGTAGAGACTTCTCATTAGAAACGGGGTATCAGCTACTGATTAGGATGAAGTTCAAATCCTGGGTTAAAGATCCTTTTAAAGGACCACTGACGTGAAAAATTGTAAAATTTAAAATGCATGTAAACATACAAATAGTAAAATGAGTCATATATTACTTTCCTCCTATGCTGCTGTCGCTTACAGTAGTTAGAAGAAACAGACAGGTTTGTGAATTAGTCCATCTCTTTATGGGGGATTCTCAAAATGGCATTTATTCTTTATAAAGACATTCCTTAAAAAGGATTTATATACAGTGATGCTGGCCATCCTCCTTGCTCAACATACACTTTTTTGGCAGTTGGGATAGAGCAATTGCCATTCACTAAGTGCGTTTGAAACTAAAAACTGAGAATCCCTGATGAGGATATGGACTAGTCAGTTGTGTCAGATTTCTACTACCTACTGTAAGTGACAGCAAAATAGGAGAAAAGTAATTTATGGCTCATTTTACTCTGGAAGAAACATACTTCCTATTTGTATAGGTTTACGTGTATTTTAAATGTAACGATTTTCACGATAGTGGTCTTTTAAATATTCTGCCTCTATCGCTCAGGTTTGCAACTTTTTTTATTCTTTTTTATTAATATATAAAAAGCAAAAAACAAAAAAAGTCAAAATATTCAATAAAAACACGCAGCATTTTACAGCATATAAATGTGGTTCAGCTTTTTACATAAATTATTAAACAGAAAAAATAAATTATTAAAAAAAAAAGACAAAGGAAAGAAACATAAAAGAAAAGTAAAGTCGGTTAGGTCTTTCTTAGAACAGCTTAAATACTTGGAATGGGCTCCGCCCGGGATTACAGTAAAATGACGCAGGAAAGGCGATTAGATGAGTCTGGAGCTCTCCAGGAAGTGGATGAGCACCTGATAGACGAAGGTGTACTGCGCAATGGTCTGGATCATAAACATCCGCTGCTCCCGCAGGTACTTCAGCATCATCGGGATCTCAACCTTCTGCCATTCCAGGGAAACAAAATCATAATCAAAAAGTCTGAACAGAACACAATGCAAGCAGTATAGTAACGTATAGTGTAGTATAACAGTATAGTATAGCAGTATAGTGTAGTATAGCAGTATAGTATAGCATAGCAGTATAGTGTAGTATAGTAGTATAGTGTAGTATAGTACAGTATAGTAAAGTATAGCAGTATAGTGTAGGTAGTATAGTACATTATAGTGTAGTGTAGGTAGTATAGTACATTATAGTGTAGTATAGCAGTATAGTACAGTATAGTGTAGGTAGTATAGTACATTATAGTGTAGTATAGCAGTATAGTACATTATAGTGTAGTATAGATGTATAGTACAGTATAGTGTAGGTAGTATAGTACATTATAGTGTAGTATAGATGTACAGTATAGTGTAGGTAGTATAGTACATTATAGTGTAGTATAGCAGTATAGTACAGTATAGTGTAGGTAGTATAGTACATTATAGTGTAGTATAGAAGTATAGTGTAGGTAGTATAGTACATTATAGTGTAGTATAGAAGTATAGTACAGTATAGTGTAGGTATTATAGTACAGTATAGTGTAGTGTAGCAGTATAGTACAGTATAGTGTAGGTAGTATAGTACATTATAGTGTAGTATAGATGTATAGTACAGTATAGTGTAGTATAGCAGTATAGTACAGTATAGTATAGGTAGTATAGTCCATATAGTGTAGTATAGTACAGTATAGTGTAGGTAGTATAGTACATTATAGTGTAGTATAGATGTATAGTACAGTAGTGTAGGTAGTATAGTACATTATAGTGTAGTATAGCAGTATAGTACAGTATAGTGTAGGTAGTATAGTACATTATAGTGTAGTATAGATGTATAGTACAGTATAGTGTAGGTAGTATAGTACATTATAGTGTAGTATAGCAGTATAGTACAGTATAGTGTAGGTAGTATAGTACATTATAGTGTAGTATAGCAGTATAGTACAGTATAGTGTAGGTAGTATAGTACATTATAGTGTAGTATAGAAGTATAGTGTAGGTAGTATAGTACAGTATAGTGTAGGTAGTATAGTACAGTATAGTGTAGTGTAGCAGTATAGTACAGTATGGTGTAGTATAGCAGTATAGTACAGTATAGTGTAGTATAGCAGTATAGTACATTATAGCGTAGTATAGCAGTATAGCACAGTATAGTGTAGGTAGTATAGTACATTATAGTGTAGTATAGATGTATAGTACAGTATAGTGTAGGTAGTATAGTACAGTATAGTGTAGTATAGCAGTATAGTACAGTATAGTGTAGGTAGTATAGTACATTATAGTGTAGTATAGCAGTATAGTACAGTACAGTGTAGGTAGTATAGTACATTATAGTGTAGTATAGAAGTATAGTGTAGGTAGTATAGTACAGTATAGTGTAGGTAGTATAGTACAGTATAGTGTAGTGTAGCAGTATAGTACAGTATGGTGTAGTATAGCAGTATAGTAGAGTATAGTGTAGTATAGCAGTATAGTACATTATAGCGTAGTATAGCAGTATAGCACAGTATAGTGTAGGTAGTATAGTACATTATAGTGTAGTATAGATGTATAGTACAGTATAGTGTAGGTAGTATAGTACAGTATAGTGTAGTATAGCAGTATAGTACAGTATAGTGTAGGTAGTATAGTACATTATAGTGTAGTATAGAAGTATAGTGTAGGTAGTATAGTACAGTATAGTGTAGGTAGTATAGTACAGTATAGTGTAGTGTAGCAGTATAGTACATTATAGCGTAGTATAGCAGTATAGCACAGTATAGTGTAGGTAGTATAGCAGTATACTACAGTGTAGTGTAGTAGAGCAGTATAGTACAGAATGATGAATTATAGCAGTACAGTGTAGTATAGCAGTATAGTACAGTACAGTGTAGTTTAGCAGTATTGTGTAGTATAGCAGTACAGTACAGCGTAGTATAGCACAGTACAGTCTAGTGTAGCAGTAAAGTACAGTATAGTATAGTATAGTACAGTACAGTATATAGCAGTACAGTATAGTATAGTGTGGTATAACAGTACAGTGTAATATAGCAGTATAGTACTGTATAGTGTAGTATAGGAGTATAGTGTAGTATAGCAGTATGGTGTAGTATAACAGTATAGTGTAGTGTTCCCCTCCAGTGACTGACTAAAGGCCCGTTCAGATCACAAACGCGGATGGCCATGCGTGCGGAACGCAACGCGTACGAACGCACGCCATCCGCGTTTGTGTGCGTTGCGTGGCTGATCCCATTACTGAAAAGTGGGACAGCCGCGCGTTTTGACAAAATCTGCGTGCAGCATGCGTTCCCGGACCGCACCGGGAACGCATGCAGTGTGAACATCAGACCTGATGTCGTGCGTGTCTGCCTCCTGCACGCGTTTCCAAAACGCGTCTGGAAACGCGTGCAGTCTGAATGGGCTCTAAGCATTACCTTGTACTCATACTGTGCTGTGTGATCTGGTCTTTCTTGTATTCCTGTATTGTCATATTGCTGTATGTCACCCCTAAATATTGTCTGTATTCTAAACTAATGTCCAGCGCTGCGCAATATGTTGGCGCTTTATAAATACAATAAATAATAATAAAAAATAATAATAGTGTAGTATAGCAGTATGGTGTAGTCTAACAGTATAGTATAGTATAATGTAGTGTAGTATAGCAGGCTAGTACATTAGCAGTAAAGTACAGTATAGCATAGTATAGTACAGTGTATTATAACTGTATTAAAGTACAGTGTAGCACTATAATACAGTACAGTGTAGTGTAGTATAGCAGTATAGTACAGTATAGTGTAGCAGTACAGTATAGCATAGTATAGTATAGTACAGTACAGTAGTGTTTAGCAGTATAGTACAGTATAGTGTAGTGTAGTATAGCAGTATAGTACAGTATAGTGTAATGTAGTATAGCAGTATAGTACAGTATAGTGTAGCAGTACAGTATAGCATAGTATAGTACAGTAGTGTATAGCAGTATAGTACAGTATAGTGTAGTGTAGTATAGTGTAGTGTAGTATAGTATAGTGTAATGTAGTATAGCAGTATAGTACAGTATAGTGTAGCAGTACAGTATAGCATAGTATAGTACAGTAGTGTAAAGCAGTATAGTACAGTATAGTGTAGTATAGCGCAGTATAGTACAGTATAGTGTAATGTAGTATAGTACAGTATAGTGTAGCAGTACAGTATAGCATAGTATAGTACAGTAGTGTTTAGCAGTATAGTACAGTATAGTGTAGTATAGCAGTATAGTACAGTATAGTGTAATGTAGTATAGCAGTATAGTACAGTATAGTGTAGCAGTACAGTATAGCATAGTATAGTACAGTATAGCAGTATAGTACAGTATAATGTAGTATAGCAGTATAGTACAGTATAGTGTAGCAGTAAAGCACAGTATAACATAGTATAACACTACAGTACAGTGTAGTATAGCAGTACAGTGTAGTATAGCAGTATAGTACAGTATAGTGTAGCAGTAAAGTATAGTATAGTACAGTATAGTGCAGTGTATTATAGCAGTACAGTGTAGTATAACAGTATAATACAGTATAGTGCAGTGTATTATAGCAGTACAGTGTAGTATAACAGTATAGTACAGTGTAGTGTAATCTAGTATAGCAGTATAGTACAGTAAAGCACAGTATAGCACTACAGTATAGTATAGTGTAATGTAGTAAAGAGGGGGGATGGGGAGTAGTTTGTTAATGATTACCACTATTCAAAGTATCTATAGAAGTGATTATTATGAGCACAGGACCAATAGAAAGCTAATACTGCAGTTGAGGGAGGGCCTCTTGGGGCCCCTCTGGCCCAAGGGCCCCGATGCGGTCGCAACCTCTGCACCACCTATTGCTACGCCCCTGTGGGCATCTCAAGGTTTTTATGATCGACCTGTGATGTGAGCTTGCTTTTATCTTTCTGTGTGAAAAATTCATGAGCAAGCCTTTGAGGCTGTGCCTGTGTACTGTACACACTGCTTTTATACTTGCTGTGGTGATGGTCACCTTGTCTTGTGAGCACTGGTGTCTACAGGTGGATGCCTAATGGCTGTTTATATACCTCATACAGAAGATTAGTGTTAGGTGAATTGTGCTGAGATTTCGGGAACAACAACAGAAACCAGACTACATTTCTCAGTGCTGGTGACACCAGGAGGCATATGGGAACACCAAACATTTGCTTGTTTACTCAAACCCCCCTGCCCTCCAACAATTAGGAAAGCATAGGGTCTTTTGGCCCACTGATGTCTGCTCTGTTAAGCAATCGGTCAGCAGACCTAGTGGGAAGGGGCCCTCAATGTAGCCTAGAATACTGTGCTCTCATTCTACATAGGAGGCAAGCACTGTGGTCATAATGACTCAAAGAACCCACTCACGTCATTGTTCTCCAAACACCTCATCATCAGCTCTGACAGGATGACCACGCCCGTCCTCCCCACTCCAGCACTGCAGTGAACCAAGACCGGCGGGTTGCAGCGGCTGCTGGTGTCTGGCGTGCTGTTGGCGTATTGGCGGACCGACTGGATCTCCTCCAGGTAAGCTGCAGGACACAGAAAATTGGACCTCACCAAAGCGGCAACATTTAAGCCAATGAAAAACACTGTACTACATATAATCATTCTACTTACAGAGGAATTTCTGAACCTCGTCTGGACAGCCCTTCTCCGGCCAATCGGTGAACTGCAAATGCCACACCGCCCTCTCCTGCCCAGACAGAAGATGCTTGATCTTCAGTCCGGTCGTTGCATAGTAGCCAGAATCCGTCCGAAAGTTAGTTGTCACTTTGAACTTGCCGTATGTAGCAGAGTTGTGCCGGGAGCCCAGTTTAGGCCAATAACGATGACTCTTGGCCCTCCCTTCTTCCTGCAGAAGAGAAATATTCCACTTCTGTTACTAAAAATAGTTTAACAATTCCATCACGTATCAGTGCTACACAAGCTATTGTGTTTTAATCCCATCCGTATCAAACTCTAATACATAGTGAGCCAAAACTGAAAACAGGGAACAAGTGCAGGCCAACCTCGAAGTCTAGTGGCCATCTGCCTCACCTACAACCGTATAGTGGAGGGAAATGGCCACTAGACTTCGAGGGGATGTGAGGAAGGGGGGACGTGAGTACTTGGGTGTCTAGTGTGCCCCACCCTCCCCTATACTGGTTCCCTGGTTTCACAGTGCCACAGCCCCCCTCTATACAGTTCTTTGGTGTCTAGTGCCCCCCATAAGGTTCCCAGGTGTCTACTGCCCCCTCGCCCCCATACAGTTCCCCGATGTCTAGAAAGAAAAAAAACAGACAGCACAAACTGCCATGATCTAACCACACTCCCTAACAATGCCCTAGGCAGAACGGTTGTTTATTTATAGATATACAGTGGAGGATATAATTATTTGACCCCTCACTGATTTTGTAAGTTTGTCCAATGACAAAGAAATGAAAAGTCTCAGAACAGTATCATTTCAATGGTAGGTTTATTTTAACAGTGGCAGATAGCACATCAAAAGAAAAATCAAAAAAATAACCTTAAATAAAAGATAGCAACTGATTTGCATTTCATTGAGTGAAATAAGTTTTTGAACCCTCTAACAATAAAAGACTTAATACTTAGTGGAAAAACCCTTGTTTGCAAGCACAGAGGTCAAACGTTTCTTGTAATTGATGACCAAGTTTGCACACATTTTAGGAGGAATGTTGGTCCACTCCTCTTTGCAGATCATCTCTAAATCCCTAAGGTTTCGAGGCTGTCTCTGTGCAACTCTGAGCTTGAGCTCCCTCCATAGGTTTTCTATTGGATTAAGGTCCGGAGACTGACTAGGCCACTCCATGACCTTAATGTGCTTCTTCTTGAGCCACTCCTTTGTTGCCTTTGCTGTATGTTTTGGGTCATTGTCGTGCTGGAACACCCATCCACGACCCATTTTCAGTTTCCTGGCAGAGGGAAGGAGGTTGTCGTTCAGGATTTCACGATACATGGCTCCGTCCATTTTCCTGTTAATGCGATTAAGTTGTCCTGTGCCCTTAGCAGAAAAACACCCCCAAAGCAAAATGTTTCCACCCCCATGCTTGACGGTGGGGACGGTGTTTTGGGGGTCATAGGCAGCATTTTTCTTCGTCCAAACACAGCGAATTGAGTTAATGCCAAAGAGCTCTATTTTGGTCTCATCAGACCACAGCACCTTCTCCCAGTCACTCACAGAATCATTCAGGTGTTCATTGGCAAACTTCAGACGGGCCTGCACATGTGCCTTCTTGAGCAGGGGGATCTTGGGAGCCCTGCAGGATTTTAATCCATTGCGGTGTAATGTGTTTCCAATGGTTTTCTTAGTGACTGTGGTCCCTGCTAATTTGAGGTCATTCACTAACTCCTCCCGTGTAGTTCTAGGATGCTTTTTCACCTTTCTCAGAACCATTGACACCCCACGAGGTGAGATCTTGCGTGGAGCCCCAGAGCGAGGTCGATTGATGGTCATTTTGTGCTCCTTCCATTTTCGAACAATCGCACCAACAGTTGTCACCTTCTCTACCAGCTTCTTGCTAATGGTTTTGTAGCCCATTCCAGCCTTGTGCAGGTCTACAATTTTGTCTCTGACATCCTTGGACAACTCTTTGGTCTTTCCCATGTTGGAAAGTTTGGAGTCTGCTTGATTGATTGATTCTGTGGACAGGTGTCTTTTATACAGGTGACTAGTTAAGACAGGTGTCCTTAATGAGGGTGACTAATTGAGTAGAAGTGTCTAACCACTCTGTGGGAGCCAAAACTCTTAATGGTTGGTAGGGGTTCAAACACTTATTTCACTCAATGAAATGCAAATCAGTTGCTATCTTTTATTTAAGGTTATTTTTTCGATTTTCCTTTTGATGTGCTATCTGCCACTGTTAAAATAAACCTACCATTGAAATGATACTGTTCTGAGACTTTTCATTTCTTTGTCATTGGACAAACTTACAAAATCAGTGAGGGGTCAAATAATTATTTCCTCCACTGTACCTATGCAGAGGGAGATACTGTTTGCTTGGCAGTTGGAAACATGCTGTTTTTCCCACAAATGCAACAAGGCTCCCACAGTGTGATGTCAGGATCTTGGTCCTGACATCACACTGTGGGAGGGTTTTTACCACAATATCAGCCATACAGAGCCCCCTGATGATCTATTCGAGAAAAGGTAAAGATTTCTTGTGGGAAAGGGGGTATCAGCTAGTGATTGAGATGAAGCTTATTCCTTAGTTACAGTTCCTCTTTAACCACTTAAGTACCAGCGGTCTCTGCCCCCTTAAAGACCAGAGACCGCTGGTACAATAACAACGGAATCCCGACGAATCGCCGCGCGTACCCGCCACAACCGCCGTACGCCGGAATCCTCAGGACATCCACTCTGCCGTCTATATGACGGCAGAGCCCTTTGAGCCGCTCAGGAGCCGCTTTCAATGGCTCCTGACCATGTCTATCAATGTAAGCCTATGGGAGTTGCTTACATTGATAGACACGGCCAGGAACCAATGAAATCGGCTTCTGACCGGCTCACAGGGATCTGCCGTCATAGAGACAGGCAGAGCGAGTGAGCTGTGACGGGACACGGCGGGAGCGACAAAAACGGTAAATGCGCGGAGTGGCGGTGATTGAAATCTATGCCCTGGAAGCCAGGCAACCACCAAAACAGGGCAAAGATTTCAATCACCTTGGTTCTTAAAGAAAACCAGAGACGAAAAAACAACATTTATACATACCTGGGGCTTCCTCCAGCCCGGATCGCTTCCACACTGCCTTTCTCTGCTGCCTCTGTCCGCCGGTACAGAGTCCCGTCATTTCAGCCAGTCGACGCAAGCGCAGTGCGCTCCCTCCGTACTGCGCAGGCGCATGCGTACAAAGCCAGAGGGAGACGCTGTGCATGTGGAAGACTGGCCGCGTCTGGTGGAAGTGACGGGACCCGGTACTGGCAATAGAGGCAGCGGAGGACGGTGGTGTGGGAGCGATCCAGGCTTATGGGGCTGGAGGAAGCCCCAGGTATGTAGAACATCTTTTTTTCATTTTTAACATACGTTTGTCTCTGGTTCCCTTTAAGTAGTTAAAATGGTGTTGCTCCTGTGTCTTTGCTATAGGCTGGGCTGCGTTCTTTATCAGAAAATAGCTCTGCTTTGGCTATAGCCTCCTTAGGTGTGGGTGAGGGACATATTGCAGCAGTGTACAGCCCCCAGGCTGCGTGGATACAGGTCGCTGCTGTTATACTTGGCACCCCATGAAAACACTTGCAGTAAAGGAACCATCACAGCTGATAAGAGCGATAACTCTATTGTTCTGCTCGGACGTCACACTGTTCTGCAATGCAATATATGGGGGGGGGGGGGAAGGGGGGGAGCCTTTGAAATTGAAACTTAAAAGAAAAACAAACATCGGCCCAGATCACGTTGTAAATGGAAGGGCTGAGTCATAGCAAAATCCACAAAATGGTGATTGTGCGAAGGGTCAAGTCCAGCAGTATACGCGTGCATTTTAAGCAAAACTTTATCAGACTAATTATTATTATGTTGTATTTATATGGCACCAATGTCTTCCACATCTTCGTTGCGGAGTACATAGTCATGTCAGTGACTGTCCTCAGAAGAGCTCACAATCTAATCCCTGCCATAGTCATAGTGTAATGTCCTACCATATTATTATTATGTATTTATATAGCACTGACATCTTCCGCAGCACTGTACAGAGTACATAGTCATGTCACTGACTGTCCTCAGAGGAGCTCACAATCTAATGCTACCATAGTCATAGTGTAATGTCCTACCATATTCTTATTATGTATTTATATAGCACTGACATCTTCTGCAGCACATTACAGAGTACATAGTCATGTCACTGACTGTCCTCAGAGGAGCTCACACTCTAATCCTACCATAGTCATAGTCTGATGTCCTACCATATTATTATTATGTATTTATATAGCGCTGACATCTTCTGCAGCACATTACAGAGTACATAGTCATGTCACTGACTGTCCCCAGAGGAGCTCTCACAATCTAATCCTGCCATAGTCATAGTGTAATGTTCTACCATATCATTATTATGTATTTATATAGCATTAACATCTCCTGCAGCACTTTACAGAGTACATAGCCATGTCACTGACTGTCCTCAGAGGAGCTCACAATCTAATGCTACCATAGTCATAGTGTAATGTCCTACCATATTATTATTATGTATTTATATAGCACTGACATCTTCTGCAGCACATTACAGAGTACATAGTCATGTCACTGACTGTCCTCAGATGCGCTCACGCTCTAATCCTTACCATAGTCATAGTGTAATGTCCTAACAGTCCTACCATATTATTATTATTATTATTATTATTATTTTGTATTTATATAGCAGTGACATCTTCTGCAGCACTTTACAGAGTACATAGTCATGTCACTGACTGTCCTCAGAGAAGCTCACAATCTAATCCTACCATAGTCATAGTCTAATGTCCTACCATATTATTATGTATTTACATAGCACTGACATCTTCTGCAGCACTTTATAGAGTACATAGTCATGTCACTGACTGTCCTCAGAGGAGCTCACACTCTAATCCTTACCATAGTCATAGTCTAATGTCCTACCATATTATTATTATTATTTATATAGCACTGACATCTTCTGCAGCACATTACAGAGCACATAGTCCTGTCACTGACTGTCCTCAGAGGAGCTCACAATCTAATCCTACCATAGTCATAGTCTAATGTCCTACCATATTATTATGTAAAGAGTACCTAAAATTAAACTTGACAGAGCTTGTAATGGCTGTGGCCTGCCACCCAGCTGCCAATCAGGCCGCGTCTGCTGAGCTGTGGGCGTGGCCAAAGCGTTGACGGCTATTTTGATAAAAGCCACCAGGGCTGTTCTGAAAGGGAGGCAAGTGATCACCTGCCTGGAGGGAGGACATCAGAACAGGTGAGTATTTAATCCTGTGACCTCCCAGTCCTCAATCATTCAGACAGAGCATGTCATTACAGGATGTGTTAATTTGGCTTTAACCTCCCTGGCGTTCTATTAAGATCGCCAGGGAGGCTGCGGGAGGGTTTTTTTTAAATAAAAAAAAAACTGTTTCATGCAGCCAACTGAAAGTTGGCTGCATGAAAGCCCACTAGAGGGCGCTCCGGAGGCGTTCTTCCGATCGCCTCCGGCGCCCAGAATAAACAAGGAAGGCCGCAATGAGCAGCCTTCCTTGTTTTGCTTACATCGTCGCCATAGCGACGAGCGTAGTGCTGTCATGGACGTCAGCCGACGTCCTGACGTCAGCCGCCTCCGATCCAGCCCTTAGCGCTGGCCGGAACTTTTGTTCCGGCTGCGCAGGGCTCGGGCGGCTGGGGGGACCCTCTTTCGCCGCTGCTCGCGGCGGATCGCCGCAGAGCGGCGGCGATCAGGCAGCACACGCGGCTGGCAAAGTGCCGGCTGCGTGTGCTGCTTTTTATTTTGTAAAAATCGGCCCAGCAGGGCCTGAGCGGCGACCTCCGGCGGTGATGGACGGATATATTCGTCCATACCACTGAGGAGGTTAAAGTGAACCAGAGACAAAGCCCCCTCTTGTATTTTACCATATATATCAGTGGGAACACTCTGCTCTCTGTTACATTCTTCACTGCTTAGCCTGCTTGTTATCAGCCCTGATAAAATCCCCGACTGAGCATCCAGTCTGGCTTTGGTAAGGAATCATTATAGCTGAGTCTGTCTTCTCTGATGTCTTTTCAAGCCCAAGCCTGCCCCCTCCTGGCTCTGCTATAATGACTCAACTATAATGATTCCTGAGCAAAGCCAGACAATGTTCAGTCAGGAATTTTATCAGGGCTTATAACAAGCAGGCTGAGCAGTGAAGAATGAAACCGAGAGCAGGGTAGGTGTTTTCGCTAATGTTCCCACTGATATATATGGTAAATGCATGAGGGTGCTTCTTCTCTGGTTCACCTTAAGTACTCTAACTTTTCTAAAATACAAGCTTGTCACGACTTGTTTACATCATAAAAATGAACTTATCACTAGTCCATACTCTTATGCTGGGAATACACAATGAGATTCTTCAGCAGATTTACTGTCCGATCGATTTTCCGATCGTTTTTCTGATCGTTTTTGTAATCGATTTCCATTCACTTCTATGAGAAATTGATCAGAAAAACGATTGAAAATAAGATCGAACCTGTCGGAAATTATTGAACCATCTGCCAAAAAAATCTCATGGTGTATTCCCAGCATTTTACTAGGTACACACCATACCGAAGCCACCGTATTGGAGCGTGAGAAACGCCGAGGTCACATGACCAGCCGGCATAGCTGATTTGCCACTAGCGGAGCGCACGCGACGCAAGGGACGCATGCAACGCAAAAAAGTCAATGCGTGCATGCGTACTCTTATGCGTCCACGTCACCCCGCTGGCCTCAGCGTTCACACGTCACCATGGCAACAGAGCTCCCAAGCGAAAGGGTTGCCATAGGGACAGAACGCGGCCACATAGGAGCTAGAGCTGTAAAGAAGGTCCCCAAACTGTAAATATTAAAAAGATATAATAACACAGGGAAAGTATGTAATAACTAAGACAAGATGTCAGAAAAACCATCATGATAAAAACATACCACGATACAAATTACCATGATAGAGGGTTACCTAAATTAAAAATACATACAAATATATATGTTTTCTGTCGCACACGGGCACCAGTCACGGCAGCGGTGTTGTTGTGTTATTATATCTTTTTAATATTTATATAGTTTGAGGACCTTCTTTACAGCTCTAGCTTCTATGTGGCCGCGTCCTGTCCCTATGGCAACCCTTTCGCTTGGGAGCTCTGTTGCCATGGTGACGTGTGAACGCTGAGGACGGCGGGGTGACGTGGACGCATACGAGTACGCATTGACTTTTTTGCGTTGCATGCGTCCCTTGCGTCGCGTGCGCTCCGCTAGTGGCCAATCAGCTATGCCGGCTGGTCATGTGACCTCGGCGTTTCCCACGCTGCAATACGGTGGCTTCGCCCGCCTCTGTTGGGCGTGGTCAGGCCGCAGATGGACGCAGCTGCCTCCAGGCGTAGTGGACTAGCCGAGGAACTGGGAGGCAGCCACAGGTGAGCGCTCTGGTTCTATTGGTCCACTATATACCTCATGTAGTTCCCCATCAGGTCCACTTGTTAGTAGGGGATCTGTTATAGGCTGATTTGTTTCTTACCTATGATTGGCTGTTTTGAGGGTGGGGATGTATAAAACTTGCACAATTGCATTCACATTGAGACTGTTACATGCTTGATAAAGAAACTTCTTTCGAAACGTCGCATTATATGGGACAGTCGGTCATGAATTTATCTCAATAAAACAGCATTTAAAATACGGAAGGTGCCGACCTCATCTACTGCTTTTTTAATCGTTTCTTTTTTTTCAATCTTTTATCAATTTTTATTCAGTACCATGAAAATCGATAAAAAGGTTGAAAAACGATTAAAAAAGATCTGAAAATCGAAATTCAGATTCAAATCCCAGCATTCTTAGCAACAGTACTAATTTGCATTTCATTCTCCTGGACACATCACCAGGAAAAAAAAGCAGCTTTGTCTCGAAGCTTTATCTGATAATCTACTTTACCACCGCAGGCTCAGACTTTTTTTTAGGGTCATTGTAAGGGCCTGACTGACTCACCTCTTCAGCCATCACCATGGCGATAACGTTCACGCCTTGCTCCCACACCATCTGCCAGAAATCATGGAAGGTGTGAGGCAGCGGCCCCTGGGTGGCGATGTAGTGCCATTCCTTATCTCCGACCACCACCTTAGTAACAAAAAAAAAACAGGACGTGTGGGTTACGCACATTGATTTTTTTTTACATGGTAATAATTTAAAATATAGATTACATGTTCCCTATTGGGACAGAACCCTAGCGCACTAAAAACATAACCTTTATTAGAAACAATTAAAATATATAGAAATGGTGAGGGTTGTCCTGTTATTACCGAGCAGCCCAATGTGTGTAGTTTAGCATAAACATAGGAGTCATTTGAGGTTTAGGATATTAGAGAGTCCTCACTAGGTTAGATATCCATGGAGGAAAAAATCTATAAGCTCTCAGTCAGATATATATGAAAGTTCCTCACAGATCAAAAATGGCTTCATACAAACATCAATCGACAGTACAGGGGACATACATTGCACTAACTACATATACTCCACATGTTTCAGCTTAGGTCCCGTTTACACTTAATCAGTTGCTCTCAGTTATAACTGAAAAAACTGATTTTCAAAGTAATGCTCATGTTTTCCTATGGCACCTTTCACACTTAACCATTTATGCCTCCAGGACGTAGTACCTACGTCCAGGAGGCCACGTGCGCGTCCGCGCACTCCCAGCCGCGGATTCGGTAGCTCAGGAATCAATGTATCGGGCTATGGTGCCCGATCACTGATTCCTCTCCCCCACTGAAAAAGTGACAGCTTCTCTCGGAAGCTACGCTTTTTCTGAAGCTATGTCCCTCTAAGCGTACATTGTACGCTTAGAGTGACGGCATGTAAACAAACTCAAGATAAAATATCGCCGCTTAAAAGGGCTAACACCTCAACATATCCGAGATAACCTTAGCTTTGATGAATTGACTGACTCCAGCTTGGACCCTGATACTCTGGTGTTTAAATACAACAAATGTGTGTCCTCCACCTTTGAGACCATTGCTCCTCTGCGCACCAAATATCTTACTCCACACCATCATGCACAGTGGTTTGATAACGCTATAAAAGAGCTGAAAAGACAAGGCCGAAAACTTGAGAGACTGTGGCGCAAATCTCAGTCCCCAGAAGACAAACATGCCTTAATCCTCCACTTGAAGAGCTACCAAAAGGTAATCACGGGAAAAAAATCATCCTTTCTATCACAAGAGATTGCAAATGCAGTTAACAAACCAGCCCAACTGTTCCGCACAGTGGAAAAACTCTGCAACCCGGCATGTCAAAAACTTAACATCGAGTCTTCAAAGGACCTCTGTGACCAATTTGCCCATTTCTTCACAGACAAAGTCTCCGCTATAAGGTCCGCCATCCAACTTACAGCATCTGAGCCTAACATAGCGCCGAAGACCATTAGCAGAGACAATGTAACACCTTGGTCAAACTTCAAAGAAATTGATGAAGAAGTCACATCAAGCATCCTCCTTCACGTCCGCCTAACTACCTGTGACCTAGATCCTGGCCCAACACAGTTCATGTTGAACTGCCCCGACCTGTTCGTACCGGTATTCCTAAAAATTGTTAACTGTTCCTTAAAATCAGGGATATTTCCTGCTTTACTGAAGGAAGCAATCATCAGGCCTCTCCTCAAAAAACCTTCCCTGGACCCAGATGCAATGACCAGCTACAGACCCGTCTCTAGCCTCCCCTTTCTGGGCAAGCTAATTGAAAAAGCTGTTTACCTCCAGCTAGAAGCCAAAATCCTACTAAACAACAGTTATGACCCATTCCAGTCTGGCTTCAGGAAACACCACAGCACTGAAACTGCCCTCATCCAAATATGCAACCACCTGCTCATGGCAAGAGACAGAGGAGAGTGCTCCATCCTCATACTGCTAGACCTTTCTGCAGCCTTTGATACAGTTGACCATGACATCTTGATAAACAGGCTACAGGAATACTGCGGCATTGATGGCATAGTTCTTCAGTGGTTCCAATCCTTCTTGAGTGGCAGAACCCACAAAGTGTCTATGGGGCCCTTCCTGTCCACCCCTGTATCACTTAAATATGGGGTGCCCCAGGGCTCAATCCTCTCTCCCCTGCTTTTCACGATTTACATGTTACCGCTGGGAAAACTAATCCGAAAACATGGCCTGACATACCACGGCTATGCAGACGACACCCAACTATATCTTTCCTTCAAGCCTGGTGTGACAGACCCAACTCTAACTATAAACGCCTGCTTACGTGAACTACAGCAATGGATGAATGACAACTGGCTGAAACTAAATGCAGACAAAACTGAAGTCCTTCTGATAGGAGGGCAGAGCATGATAACAAAACAACTTAACTTGCAGTCTTCACCACTGGGAATAGGAGGCACGGATCTGCGCAGCTCTGATCATGTGCGTAGCCTGGGAGTTCTAATTGATTAGGATTTAAACTTCAGAACTCAAATCTCTGCTGTGGTGAAATCATCCTATTTTCACCTGAAGAACATTGCAAAAATCAAGCACCTCATACCCCCAGAAGATCTGCCAACCTTAGTCCACGCCTTCATCACATCCCGACTGGACTACTGCAATGCTCTCTACACTTGCCTTCCAAAAAAGGTCTTGTACCGACTACAGCTGATACAGAATACTGCTGCCAGACTGCTAACCAACCAACCCCGTCACTGCCACATAATGCCAGTCCTGCACTCCCTTCACTGGCTACCTATAGAATGGAGGGTCCTATTCAAGATCGGCCTACTGACATTTAAATCCCTGAATAATTTAGGCCCTGGATACATGAAAGATATGTTGCAGCTGCGTAGCAATCCCCGCATTCTCAGATCAACAGGTTCTAATAATCTAGTCATACCCATAGTCCACTTGGAAACTTTTGGTCCCAGAGCCTTTTGTCATGCTGCCCCTACGTTTTGGAACTCCTTACCTCAACAGATCAGGACAGCTCCATCCCTGGACGTGTTTAAATCCAGACTGAAAACCCACCTGTTCAGTTTGGCATTTGCAGAAATATAACTTTTGTTGTGTGAATACTTCATCCTACTAATTACTGAATCTGAGAGAGCCTAAGCGCTTTGAGTCCTATGGGAGAAAAGCGCTATAGAAATGTTATTGTATTGTATAAGATTGCCATCTTGTGGCCAAAAAGTAAAACTACAAGTAAAAGTAAAAAAACATTACAATACACAAATATTTACCCCAATAAAACACTATTTATATCCCACCCTCCCAAAAATGCCCACATAAAATGTTTAATAAAAAAAACAAAAACATTACTATAAAAAAAAAAAAACACAAATATTTACCTAAGGGTCTAAACTTTTTAAATATCTATGTAAAGATGAAATATGTAAACAGTGATGGATGCAAAAACGGAAAAAAATGCTCTTTTATTTCCAAATAAAATATTGTCGCGATACATTGTGATAGGGACATAATTTAAACGGTGAAAAAACCGTGACATATGGGCAAATACAATACGTGGGTTTTAATTATGGAGGCATGTTTTATTTTAAAACTATAATGGCCGAAAACTGAGAAATAATGAATTTTTTCATTTTTTTTCTTATTCTTCCTGTTAAAATGCATTTACAGTAAAGTGGCTCTTAGCAAAATGTACCCCCCAAAGAAAGCCTAATTGGTGGCGGAAAAAACAAGATATAGATCAGTTCATTGTGATAAGTAGTGATAAAGTTATAGGCTAATGAATGGGAGGTGAACATTGCTCGGATGCATAAAGTGAAAACGACTGAAGGCTTAACTGGAGGGGCACTATGGCGAAAAATTAAAAAAATGAAAATATGTGCAAACAGAAAAGTAAGAAGTACGGTTTTTCCAAAGTAAAATGAGCTATAAATTACTTTTCTCTTATGTTGCTGTCACTTACAGTAAGTAGTAGAAATCTGACAGAAGTGACAGGTTTTGAACTAGTCCATCTCTTCATAGGGGATTCTCAGCAAGGCTTTTATTCTTTATAAAGATATTCCCTAAAAAGGATTTAAACAATGATGCTGGCCAGCTTCCCTGCTCGCTACGCAGTTTTTTGCCCGTTGGACAAAGCAACTGCCATTCACTAAGTGCTTTTGAAAATAAATAAATCCCTGAGAATCCCCTATGAAGAGATGGTCTAGTCCAAAACCTGTCACTTCTGTCAGATTTCTACTGTTTATTTATTGCATTTATAAAGCGCCAACATATTACGCAGCACTGGACATTAGTTTAGGTTACAGACAATATCTAGGGGTGACATACAGTAATATGACAATACAGGAATACATGCAAACCGGATCACACAGCACAGAATGAGTACCAGGTAATGCTTAGTCAGTGACTGGATGGAGCATGGAGATTAGGCAAGTTAGGATCACTCAGATGCATAGCATGGGTGCACAGTAATGGAGGTGCATGATCAGGTAGGACACAAAAGGAGGAGGACCCTGCCCAAAGGCTTACAATCTAGAGGGAGAGGTAGGGACACGAAAGGTAGGGGACCAGAGTTCCGCTGCAACATAGGAGAAAAGTAATTTATGGCTCATTTTACTCTGGAAAAAACATTTGTATAGGTTTACACAATTTTAAATTTTACAATTTTTCACCATACTGCCCCTTTTAACTGAAATCTTTTTCACAATGCACTGCTATGGAAAAAACACGTACTAACGCACACCAACTGATTAAGTGTAAATGGGCCCTAACGCTTTCTTCAGGAGTGAATTACATAAACAGTGCAGAAAAAAAAAAAAAAAAAAAAACCCACCAAACATATAAGCATACTGTCAAAGTTTACAGCCCCTGCCAAATTTAAAAATGCTCGGTTTGCCCCCCACAGCAAAGAATAAAACAACTTATCGCAGTTACAATTTTTACAAAGAGATAAACGTTATGAAAACTAAAAGCATTAACCCATAAGCAGCTTCAAACAAAAAATTGTTTGAAGACTGCTGTGCACTGTAAACCTCTGTTGGCATATCTTGTTTGGCTGCCCAGTATAGCCAATGGAGCGGGTGGCAGGGAGCAGATATACTTGCCTGTTCCCGGGCGGCTTCTTTTCTTCCTCCACCAGCGGTTCTGAACTTCCAGCAGGTCTTCTGGGTCCCGATCACATGATAAGACTTGTGATCTGGATCCCAGAGACCGTGTCAGCATTACAGCGCTACCTGGTGGTGGAAGAGTGGCGATGGAAGAGACTCTTCCATCACCTCTCTTCCACCACCAGGTGGCGCTGTAAAGCTGAGACATCATCATGACTGGATTTCAGGCAAGGCCACAAGGGCCATGGCCTAGGGCACCAGGAAGCGAGGGGTGGGCTGCAGGCTGGCACACTCATGCAGTCGGGGGCAGCTTATTGTCTGTGACCTGAACTGTCACTTATCCTCCCCGGTAGGCACTCTTAAAGTCCAACTCCTCCCTTCACCCAGCTCCAACCTATCAGAGTGGAAAGCATCAATTTGGCCCATAAATGGAATGGAATTTCTATTCCAATCATTTCAGATGTAATTGATTCCCAAAACAGATTGTTAAAACGATTGACAAATTAGTCATTTGTAGTCGATTGGCACCATCAACACTGTCTAATCCAATCAATTGGAAGGTTGATTGTTCAGTAAAATTGCATTGTTAATAAAAGTCTCTAACCCCTTCGGGACTGGCTGCCTAACCTACCTTAAGGACCAGGTATTTTACATGTGGAGGGGAAAGGGGAACGCACGGGGGGAGGGTGTCAGGCAGCCGGATCCCTACTGTGGGAACTTAGCTTTGGTCCCCCCTGGGTGGCCAGGTGTCCCCCGTATTGCTGGCAGCATTTACTCACCTCCCAGGCTCCAGGGATGAACTGCTTTGGCCCTCTCCGCTCTCGCTGGCTTCCTGGCTGTACTGACGCTAAGTCCCGGAATGATGTCATCAAGCCGGGACCCGGCGCTTAGCGTCAATACAGCAGGGATGCCGGCCAGAGCGGAGGGGAGCGCCGATCGTCGGGGGAACGGTAGGAAGTTGAGTGGATCCTCCTTCCCCCCCCCCAGCTCTGTAAGTGATCACTATGATCCGCCGGCGATCATAGTGATCATATGATCAGCAGCCATACGCGATGGCTGCTGTTCGCTGAGGGGAGATGCCAGCTGTCATATGACAGCTGAATCTCCCCTCTCCTTTGTGCACGATCGTGTCGGGACGGTTCTTTAGCGCGGACGTTGAATCGACGTCCAGTCAGGGCGGCAGCACCAACTGCTGGACGTAGATTCAACCTACGACGGTCCCCAAAAGGTTAAATACTTGGATTACTAGGACCAATAAAAGTGTGTGTCCGGTAGGTGGTTTGCTGTTTGTTAGGGGGCAGCTAGTGATAGTGGCCTCAGGAAGTAAAAAGTACAAATCCGGCCCTTTACGTCATCATGTGACCAGAGAAGACATTTCGGGGTTACATCGCCACTGCTGTGGAGGAAGTAGAAGCCGGGTCCAGCAGTTTCGGACAACTATAGAAGCTCCCTGCATCACTCATACAAATCTTTTGGAAAGGCCAATTCAGACTGACCTATGCAGCTTGTGGTCGGCCTATACGGATTCCTGTAAGAAATAAACCTCGAGTTACCTTTATATGAGAGGCGTTGATGTAGCCAGTGTGGTTTTCTTTGGTTGGTACGAGCTGGACTCTGTTTTCTTCGTAAGGCAGGACCTCCCGGACACGGTTTCGTTCGAGATTCTCGGGCAGTACAGCGGTGGCGAAAACACCGTCGGCTTTCCTTTTTGGAATCTGTTCAAACTCTGTGAACACCATTCCCTCCTCCAGCTTCCTCCTCAGGGCATTACACTGAAAGAAACACACCAGCGGTCAACGAGATCCTTTACCAATGAAATTCAGGCTCTTCAGTCAAGCTATATGCTGGATCCACACAGTGCAATCGCGCACTCGATTTCCCGCTCGATTCCCGTCGATTCGTTTATTTCCAACATGTCCGATTTGGATTTCGATGGATCGTTCGGTCGATTCGGCATACTTTGCATGCGAATCGACCTAACGATCCATCGAAATCCAAATCGGACATGTTGGAAATAAACGAATCGACGGGAATCGAGCGGGAAATCGAGTGCGCGAACGCACCGTGTGGATCCAGAAATAGGCTTACTAGACACCAGCGGATCCGGATGCTGGTCTGGCTTTCAGGGGCATAGAGATAATTTGCGTATTCTGTAGTGGTGCATTGTGGGTAACCACAGATGTTCACTTAAAAATGAATTATTGTAAAGTCTAAGCATTGCTTTTTAGGAGGAGGGCTTTTCTGTCACTTTTAGTCCCCTATACTCGCCTTATGGTTTTGGGTCACCCCAAGCTGCTTGGTTACTGTGTTTTTCAGTCAATACAACAACTACAAAAATTTGCAGTGCCGTAGAAAACCCTCAGTTTACAGTGATAACCTCTAGGAACCTCAAAACAAATGGTATCATGTCTTTACCATCTGATCTATGTCTGTAGAGGTTGATTCGCTAGAAATCGAGGTCCGCAGAGCATGTAGGAATAGATACATGCAAAAGCTTTCATGCTTAGACTGTGTATGCCAAATGGCCACATGACGGAACTGTACATTGTTAATGTGCTCCTTCAGCGTTAAGTGACGATTGCCACTCTGCGCAATGGTTGTTCTAGGTGTAAGAATCTGAGTTTCTTGCAATGTAAAACCCTCATTCATTTAGAACCAATGTTTCAGCAGTATATGCAGAGTTCTCCCTTAAGACATATTACAGAAAAAAACTAATTATAATTAAACATCTTGGTTGTTAGAAGTAAGGTCAGCCCTCAGCTTCAAGTTGTTCAGTCTGGGAGTCGCCAGAGCACACTCTGGGATTTTCCCAGGTTGCAGGGAACAACATTTTCCATGAAAAAGCTGGGTACAGTACACAGACACCAAAACATAGTCTTGGTTTGACTGGCATGCTCTGTGGATGGTACGTCAATCGTAGAAGCCAGTAGAAAGCTCATAACGTAGTTGACACCTATAATTCACCCACAGCCCACCTACAGTGGGATGTGACTAACACTTGGGAGAGTTTTACTGTATATAAGATGTATCCGTAATCCTATAGGGCAGCTTTTCCAAACCTGTGTGCCGTGACACATTCATGTGTCGCCGCCCTGCTCTCTCGCTCCACTCCGTGTAATTAGCGCAGGGCTACAAGAAAATGGTCGCCGATGTTCACAAAACATGGTCGTCAGCGGCCATTTTGTTGTAGCCCTGCTCTAATTATACACGGAGTGGAGACAGAGCGAAGTGCCAGAGGTTTTAATGTGAATATAGCACTAATTTAGTCGAGGGTTCAGAGATCAGGGTCTAAGGCCGGAGCTACACTATAAGCGCTTTTCTTTTGTTATCGATTATCGCTTTTAAAAATTACCTCCCATTCCCTTTCGTTAAAATCACGGTAAAAATTGCTGCGATTTTTTGCGTACGCGATCGCCGCGATTTAAATGAAAGTGAATGGGGGACATTTTTAAAAGGCGCTCAGAAAGCGCTAATCAATCGCAAAGCGCTCGGAAAAGAGTTTATAGTGTGGATCCGGCCTAAATGGTATAAAAATTAACCGAAGAGATCTGACAAAATACTAGATCCTTCCCTCGTTTGGATAATCAATGTTGTATGCAGCGAGTTTTATATAGTATAGGAATAACAATTATGTTTTAGTCTGATCTTATAGAGTTAGAAAAGTGTGCGATTTATTAGTTCAGAAATTGTGACTTTTTTAGGTTTAGTATATGTACAGTATATTTTTTCCCCTCTAAACCTACGTCTAATAGATTCCGAAAAAATACAGTAATTTAAATCAACAAAATGGCCATCAGAAACACTTCCCTTTTATTCAGTGGGTGATTCTCTTCCACAATAACCACAGCAGCCAGAGCCCAGAATTAGCCAGGATAACCGGGTGAGAACGCCGATGGGCACAGCTTACAATCGCAGTTCCCCCCCCAGATAAAGCTGCAGAGAGAACCGTCTTACCCGCTCATCCACTGCCATAAACATGGCGTCGTCCGGCCTGTCCCCCGGCAGCGGGATCTTGGAAACGGCCAGGCCATTCAGCGCCGCCAGCATCAACGGTCTCTTCTGATTCTCCAGAGCCGCCATCTCCTGCTTCTGTAAATTCTATTGGCAAGAAAAGACATGTTTTCATCTCTTGTCAGCCGTGCCAGTAAATAATGGAATGTTTCTAATCCTAAAATCAACAACTGCCAAGCTGAAGAGAGCGCTAACAGTTCAAAGCAGAGACAAAAAAACCCTAAAAAAAAACCTCCCCAAAACTTTATTTACAACATCCTTCCCGAAGGCACAAACATGTTACCCTAGGACAGTGATCTGCAAACTTGGCCCACAATGTATTGCAGGAGTCTGACAGCCACAGTCCTGATTCCTAAAGACAAATGCATTGTGGGACTTGTAGTTTTTTTAACAGCTGAAGAGCCACGTTTGCAGATCACTGTCCTACAAGGACCAAGTGTGATGGACCAAGAGGATGATTACTCCAACTTCATGTATGCAGGCAGAACAAAGAGTCCAGGTGCAAAGCCGGATTTGTACTCTTTACAGCCCAAGGCCACTGCAGTGTTCTCCCCAGAATTTTTTTCCAGCCGGGTGGCATAAAAAAGTAGCCGGGTGGGGCGAGATGTGAGAATGCAGGGTCGGTGCTTCTGTGAACAAATCTGCTTACAGCATAGGAGGAGGTTAGCCAATGACAGCCGGGTGCTCACCAAAACTAGCCGGGTGGAGCACCCGGCTAAAAGGGCCTAGGGAGAACACTGCACTGTCACCAGGCACCCCCCTTCAGCATAGGTAGCGAGATGACCCCTCCCCCCTTCCCTCCAATATAGGTAACCGGATGTCCCCTCCCCCCCTTCCCTCCAGTATAGGTAGCCTGATGACCCCCCCCAGTATAGGTAGCCAAATGACTCCTCCCCCTTCCCTCCAGTAAAGGTAGCCAGATGACAGATAACTCCCTTAATCCCTCCTTTTCCCAACCCCGCTTTCAGTATAGGTAGTCAGCCAGTTCCTCTTCCTGTCCAAGTCCATAGCCGCCGGTCGCAGTGCAAATGTACACAGAAAGCAAGATGGCTGCTGCACTGGCCGCTAGCAGCAGAGTACCGTGGTCAGGCTCGCCTGATCTTCATGCATTGCAGCATTTGCAAGCTTGCAAATGCTGCACCAGTTTATCCTGCTGCTTTTTGGTGCCCTTGCTCATGTGGTGCCCTAGGGCCTAGGCCATCGCCTTGGATGGCCTTGGCCTAAATCTGGCCCTGTTCAGGTAGCAACACACGATACAATTTTTTTAAATTTCAATTTAAAGTGTACCTGAGGCGACATGTGACATGATGAAATAAACATATGCATGTACAGTGCAAAACATTAATAACCAGCCTGTTTAATTTGCTTGCTTTGCTTTTTTGTTACACAGAGTCTCTTTAAGTTATCTCTATAGTTAGTTGCACACACAGTTAATTAACAACCTGTCTTTAATCCTTAAAATAACTCCAGAATTCTAAAGTTAGAGAGTTAACTTTAAAGGTCTCACTTTAAAGGGGAACTGAAGAGAGAGGTATATGGAGGCTGTCATGTTTATTTCCTTTTAGACAATACCAGTTGCCTGGCAGCCCTGCTGATCCTCTGCCTCTAATACTATTAGCCATAGCCCCTGAACAAGCATGCAGCAGATCAGGTGTTTCAGTGGTTCAGACTTATAAGTCTGATCTGACAAGACTAGCTGCATGCTTGTTTCTGGTTTTAATCAGATACTACTGCAGAGAAATAGACCAGCAGGGCCGCCAGGTAACTGGTATTGATTAAAAGGAAATAAACATGACAGCCTCCATATACCTCTCTCTTCAGTTCCCCTTTAACTTAAAGGAGTTCTGTTACGGGGTTTCTAAGAAAGAAAACAGACACTTACCTTGGGCGTCTATCAGCCCCCTGCAGCGGTAATGTCCCACGGCGGTGTCCTCCCATCTGCCGTTCGCCGCCGCCAGCCCCGGTCTAGCGCGGCATGGAATCCAACTGCAGCTGCGCTACAGTGGCCGCACACCCGCTCGCTTCCGCCTGCGTCATCGGAAGCTTATTGCGCAAGCACAGTACAAGGCTCCGTTGTACTGCGCCTGCGCAGTAAGCCTCAGATGACGCGAGCGGTGGCGCGGCAACGCGCATTATTCGTCTGTGTGACAGCCGAATAATAGCCCGGTGCCGGCTGCGGGGAATGGCGGATGGAAGGAGGACGGCGTGGGACATTACCACTGCAGCGGGCTGATAGAAGCCCCCGGTAAGTGGCAGTTTTTCCCCTCAGGAACACCCACAGAACCCCTTAAAAGACAGAAGAGTTAACTTTAAGGTTCATACACACTTACCAACTATCTGCCAAACTTGTCTGTTAAAGAGACTGTAATACAATTTTCAGCCTTACTTCTTCTATCCTATAAGTTCCTATACCTGTTCTAATGTTGTCTTTCTTACTACAGAATTTCCTAGTTGCACAGTGGCTGTATTATCTCTGTTATATAATCTAATCTTCTTTCCTTTGACGGCTTTGTCAGGCTCAGGCACTCAGGCAGGAATGTGCTGCTCTGCTTGTGATAGGATAGAAGCTATACACACCCTCTCCACGCTCCCTGCAGGCTCTGTGTGAGTCACAGACTGAGCTCCTCTCCGCCTATCACAAGCTGGTTAGCAGCCATGTCTTTTGTTTGTAAACACTGCCTAAAACTGACAATTGCAAGCCAGGCTTGCAGCAGGAAGTGGCAGAAACCGCAAAGGGGGGCCCAGGAGAACATAATGAATAGAATGGTATGCTTTTTGTTGTAAGAATTTTAGTCCTGCTTCAAGACATTTCAGTTTCAACAAATAATAGCAGTTTTATAGAATGTTGGTCTCAATCAAATAAACACTACAAGAAATCTTACGGGACCCATAGAATTCTACAGAAAAACAAATAAAAATCTTGGAACCAGTCTCTATACTCACCCTCATCATGATTTCCCTTTCAATGATGGCATCCTCTGCAGAAAACATTTCAGAGACGGGGCGTTCCTTTACTGGCTCCTTCTTGACCCTTTCTTTTACGCTGCTGAGGTCAGGTTCTGAAAGGGATGGCCCAAGTGTGGACCCAGCTACTGGTCCCGGCTCATTTCTGGCCATACACAGAGTTTGTGACGGTCGAGAGCTGATGGCCCTGGCCCTTGCTATGGCAGCTGATATACAAGACGACTCGGGTCTCAGGGCACCATTGCTGACACTTTTTCGTGGACCTGGATATTCAGGCGGTGGCTTATTTGGTATCCTTGCCAGTGCAGCCTGTAGCTGCGTACTGTATAAAATCCCTGGCAAGTAGGAGGTTGTTGGCACAGGTTTGTGTTGGTCCTCTTCCTCTTCGCTTTCACTGCTATGAATCAGCATGGTGGCATCTGAGGGGGTTTTCTTGTGGTGGTACACTGGCATTTGTGGAGCTTCGTGAGACTTCTGCTCAGGCTCCTCTGTGGTGTACAGCTGTTCTCTTAACGTGTTCCTCCGTGGAAACGGGGCATTTAAGGACTTTAAAGTCATAGCTTCCATGCCTCGTACCATGTGGCTCATGACCTCAAAACTATGCCGTTTGTTGATAACCGGATGGTGCTTCTGAGGTTTCAATGTTTCGCTGACCTCCTGAAAAGACTGCCGAACCACCGGTGAGCTGTCTTCTTGGAAAGTTTTAACAGACTGTTGCACTTTTCTGGCCACAAGGTCTGGGCTGCTGGCACTAACACGTTTGTGGCGGTGACTTGCCAGATCGGGAGTGCTGCTAGCTGGTCGAGGTGGAGGGTACGGAGGAGGTGGTCGAGGTAAGAAGTTTCTGAATATATGGGCAGTGCTAAGGCTTTGGGGAGGCATGTTTGCCAGTTCTGGGGTACTGACCGTATGAGAAATGGACTTAACGTTGGCGGGATTTGAAGCGGTTTGGTTAACATGAATTTGCTCAGGGGGATTAATCGGCTTGTTGCCAAAAGGAGATTGAGGTCCATAGGAGGCCATGTATGGAGGTCTGTCGTGAATCTCAGGCTGGCTGTAGACCAAATTCTCCCGGTGGCGATAAGCATGGGTGTTCCCAATGTTCAGATTTCTTAAAGACTGGCTTTGGCTATCTGGCGGATGAATGTTCCTCTTCATTTGCCTCATGACAGTCTCATAGTCCGGCGTCTGCCGATAGGAAGGCACAATAATGGCACTGTGTCTGCATTTAGGGATGTAGTCTGACCTCATTATGTCATTTCCTGTAATGCTGAGGTTGGAGGACATGGGAGAAGCCTGGATGAAGTTTTGTGAATGGTTGAGAGAGCTCATGCTGTGCGCACTGGAAACGCTACCGTTTGGTACAGTACCATTCATTAAATTAAGTTCCATATATCTGTCCAAACTGTTCTGTGATCTGAAGTTAAATGTGTCATCGCTCATGTGAAAAATGCTGTCTGCAAGAGAAAGAAAAATGGTTAGGGAAGAAAATCAAAAGCAAGACGAACAGAATGGAAAGGAAAGTAAATGCAAAACACAGAATGGAAAGAGAAACCACGGTTCAGCATGGGGAGATAAAGCAGGTAAGGAGAGCATGGTATGACACAGTAAAGCAAGACACAAAAGGGAAGATATACCCAAAGGTGACTATACACAGGTCAATTTGGGCATCAGATAGAGCCCTCTCAGATCATTATGTCGTCAGAGGGATCTATCTTGTCAATTCCCTCCACACACACACACTACACGCAGATTTTCAATCTATTTCAGCATGAAACATACTGAAACATCTGTGTGTGCCTGCTGGATTTCCCAATACTAACCCCCCCCCCCCCCCCCAAGCAGTGTAGGGGAAGCTCTCACCTCTCTGTGGCATGCCATGGGGCATCTGTGTGGCATAGCAGGGCAAATACTAGAGACAGCGTGGCATGTACCCTACATCAGAGCTCCACAACCCTGTCCTCAAGGCCCACTAACAGTTCATGTTTTGCAGAAAACCACAAACCTGTACAGGTGGGGTAATTAGTGTCTCAGTAGAGCTGATTAACCACCTCTGTGGATTTCCGCAAAGCATGCACTGTTGGTGGGCCTTGAGGACAGGGTTGGGGAACACTGCTCTTCAGGACTACTAGAAGCCCTTAGTGTTAGTTACGTCACATAGGCACCCAGGGACTTAGGAGTGAAGATTAAGGAAGCAGCCAGTGGAGAGAAAAGACACTGGTTCCAAGCCAGGGACAGGTGAGTGTAGCTCCTGCGTCGCTCATCGCAAAATTAAACACTGGTCGCACTCCCGACCTGCCACCGATTAACTGAAATTTTCCATCCTGCGCAAATGACTGGTTCCACAGTTTTTGCCCATTTGCAGTGCCGGTATCTAGCCAATGCGGTGAAATCAGCTGGATATGGACGCAAAAAAAAAAATCAACTAGTGTATGACCATCTTAAGAAAGTAAAGGCAAGACATAGGAGGGCAAGGCCCAGAACGTAAAGGAAAGAAAAAGCAAACCACTAAAGCACATTAAATCTAAATTGTTGGCCTGGAGTAAATAAAAAAATTCTTGGTTGGGTAGAATCACCACAACAAAAATTATGGTTCTCCCAAAATGGCTGCATCTCTTCAGATCAATCCCATTATCTATCCCGAAACTGTAACTGGAGACCCTCCAGAGAGATATGATCAGATTTATCCGGGTGGAAAAGAAATCTTCAATAAAAGCCTCCATCCTATACAGACATAAGGACCTAGGAGGTTTGGAGATCCCAAATTTAATCAAGTTTTACAAGGTTGCCAGAACAGCCCAAATCCTCAGTTCCACGTTCATATCCCATAATTCACAATGAAGAGAAATAGAGAATACATATACTCACTCCTACAGACTGCAAGACATTATATGAATAAATCACCCCACCCTTCTCCCCAAAGTCTTCAAAAACCCACTAACAAAAGAGTCCTTCAAAAGTTGGAATACTCTAAAAGTTTAAATATATGCTGATCTCTAATCCTTCACTCACCCCGTTCACCCTGAACCCAAACTTTACCCAAGGTTTAAATGCAAAAACAGTTCGATTGGTGGAGTGCGAATGGTTTTCACACCTTCCTAGATCTCTGCTCCAAGAATAATTGATTTCATTTCAAGCTTTGCGAATTAAACAGGATATCCCATTGAGGGAACACTACAGATACCTTCAACTACAGCACTTTTTCCAAACCTCCAGATCCCACTTAACCAGAGTCGGGGACAAGGTCTTCCAGCACCCAAGGCTGAGACACCAAAGTGCGCCCCTCCATCCCTCCCACCCCAGCAGTCACACACTGATTGCTATTAGACTAAGAGGTGCCCCAGGGCCCACAACACCTTAATCTCTAGTTATCTGGCTTGCAGTCACTGCCATGTATCCCCTTCCCTTATTTCTCTCTGCTTCAAACACAATAGGGGAATGATAGCTGAGCGAGTTGTGTGTCCCCTCCTACACTGCGCCCTGAGGCTGAAGCCTCTCTCGCCTCTGCCTCGGCCCGGCCCCGCACTTAACCACCTCTGATTTGACAGAACTGGAGTCTAAACTAATCAGAAGAAGAGAGATTCCTAAAATGATCTTCGTAATATATAGACAGCTAACCTCCCCACAGGATACTGGGAAATATTCCTATCAGAAAGCATGGGAGCGTGATCTAGGTATAATGCAGCTCCCGTCTGAGGTTTGGACCTCAATTTGGAGAAACTCCTCTAAAGGTTTCAGCAACACCTCCCTTGTGGAGACCTGCTTAAAGGTTGTATACAGAACTTACCTTATACCTACAAAACTCAGTCAGTACTCAAGTAAACACTTTAGAAACTGTTTCAGGGGTTGTCAGGAGGACGGATCCTTCTACCACATATGGTGGTCTTGTCTCAAAGTTATAAAAATTTGGAACCTAGTCTCTCAACTATTCAGAGAAATTTGTGGAAAAAAAACATAGCTCCCTCGCCTTTACATAACCTATTAAAGTGTAACTGTCGGGCATAAAATCAAAAATCAATTATTTTTTTATTTTTACCTGGTAAAACAAGTAATAAGGATGCTAACCAGGCAATCCAAAAGTTAAAATCTCTATTACTTTTCTTGTTTATAAATGATCATTCCCCAGTTTACCTGACTCTTCTTTGGTACGTTGCCGCACAAAGGAAGTTGCAGGGCATGCTGGGATGTCATTTTTTGCTTCTGTACATTAGTTAAGCCTGAGAGGAAATAAAGAAGCGAAAAAATACAACCCAGCATCCCCTGCAACTTCCTTTGTGCGGCAACGTACCAAATAAGAGTCAGGTAAACCGAGCAATGATCATTTATAAACAAGAAAAGTAATAGAGATTTTAACTTTTGGATTGCCTGGTTAGCATCCGTATTACTTGTTTACCAGATAAAAGTAAAGAATTGGTTTTTGATTTTACGCCCAACAGTTACGCTTTAAATATAAAGATAGATAATTTGTCCTGAGCAGAAAACTCACTATTCACTAAATTAAACACAGCATACAGAATTCATATTGCCCACTCCTGGGTATCCCCAATCTACAATGGGATCAAGGTATTCTCAAAATGTCCAATATATACACCAATGAATATCTGATAGGCAGGGCCGGATTTAGGCCAAGGCCACCTAGGCCATGGCCTAGGGCACCACAGGAGCAAGGGCACCAAAGCAGCAGGCTAAACTTTTGCAGCATTTGCAAGCTTGCTGCGGTACTCTGCTGCCAGCGACCTGTGCAGTAGCCACCTTGCTCTCTGTGCACGTTTGCATTGTGGCGGGCAGCTATGGACTTGGGCAGCATTGGAGACAGAGAGGAAGAGGAACTTTCTGCACTGGAGATGAGTGAAGAAATGAGTGACACTGATGGCTGCTGTGATGTGAACTGGCTACCTGTACTGAAAGGGGAGGGGGGGGGGGGGGGGGTGGAAAAAAGAGGGTGAGTCAATTTGTTATTCATACTGGAGAGAAAGGGGGGAGGGGTCATCTGGCTACCTATACTGAAGGGGCGCGGCTGGTGACCCTGGCCTTGGGCGGTAAAGCTTATAAATCCGGCCCTGCTGATAGGTCTTTCTTCGATACCTGGAATCCCTGCTTAAATTCTAAATATGGAATTTAACCATACCTTCTATAAAAAAAATAAGATATTTGCTGTAATTTTGATCTATATGCTCAGGTAGCTGTACAACATGTGTATTATCGTTTCCAATGTAGTACTTTGGTTTAATGTACACGTAGAATACTAGTAAACTTCCGGTTTCATCATATTATGTTTATACTCTCGATACAAAATCCATGTCGTATAGGATAGACAGAAGAGAAATAAGAGACTTCCTATATTTCTCCCCTGTTTCAATATCTGATTATGGTACACTCAGTTCTTGTATTGATGCCTATCTAAGTGAAGTGATTACATGTAGGCTGCTTTCACAGTGGGACGTTACAGGCGCATGTTAGAGCAGCCTGTAACGCAGCCCAACGCACAGCAGTGAAAAAATCAATGGGCTGTTCACAGTGCCCACGTTGCGTTACATTGTAACGCTGGACGTTCAAAGCAAGTGCAGCATGCTGTGCGTTATAGGTGGTTTTAGCTGCGTTAGACTGTTTGCACATGCTCAGTAAGGGGAGAGTGGCTATTGTTCCTAGCCACATGGCTAATTAATATTCACTGCACTGTAGTGTTGTGCAGATCATGAACTATTCGGATCTTTGATCCGGATCTTTTTTGTGAGTCGAATCATCCGGATCACCACAATGAAGGATTCGGTTCACAGTGGATGTCTGGAAGAAACAGGAACTGCAGCTTCTGTGCACAAACACAATCTTCCTGCTGCATCTCTCCCTTCCCCATCAGCACCCTCAATGTGCCCTCATTCTCCTGCACCTCTCACTCTGCTGCACCCCTGCTTCCTGCTTCCCTAGTAAAATGATTCAAAGATTCGGTTCAAAGATCTGGATCTTTTCAATGATCCGATTCGAATCATCCGAATCATTGAAAAGATCCGGACTTCCCAGGATAGCACCAAGAGCCTCATAACGCAGCTCAATCTGACGTCCAACTTCAACACCACCATGCGTTGCGTCAGGGGCACGTTATGCGACCTTAAGGTCCCCTAAAACGCAACGTCTTGGTGTGAAAGAGGCCGTAATGTACCTTTTTGGAATAAATAAAATCTAAGAATAAAAAAAAAAAAAAAAAGGCAAACCACAGAATGTAAAGAGAAACCAAAGAGCAGCATGGGAAGGTGGGGCAAAGCAACTGGAGAAAAAAGGCCTGCCAGTAAAGTGTTAAAGGGGGCACTATTGTGAAATAATCCATTAACCTCCTTGGCGGTTAATTTTTTTTTTCCTTTTTAAAAAAATCCTTTTTTTTTTAATTTTTTTTTTTTTGTTTCATGTAAAGCTACCAGAGTGGTAGCTACATGAAACACCACTAGAGGGCGCATGTGGCCCTCTAGTCCGATCGTCGCCGGCATCTATAGCAAACAGGGGAACGCGTATATAACGCGTTCCCCTGTTTGGCTTCTCCTGTCGCCATGGCGACGATCGGGATGACGTCATGGACGTCAGCCGACGTCCTGACGTCAGGCACACCCGATCCAGCCCATAGCGCTGCCCGGAACTCATTGATCCGGGCAGCGCAGGGCTCTGGCGGGGGGGGGGGGGCCTCTTCAGCCGCTGCGTGCGGCCGATCGCCGCAGAGCGGCGGCGATCAAGCTGTGCGCGCGGCTAGCAAAGTGCTGGCTGCGCGCACAGCAATTTATAGAATGAAAATCGCCCCACCAGGGGCTGAGATCTCCCCCTGCGCGGCATAGCCCGAGCTCAGCTCGGGCTTACCGCCAGGGAGGTTAACAGGTGAAGTGTATCACAATACCTGAAGTGGTAGTACAGAATCTCCTGGCATCTGATAGCTTGTGTATCACTATGGAACTGGTAAAAATCGGATGGAAAAACAGAGTTCTTTGATAATAAAAAACTACCTCGCTTGCATGCACTAGAGACATTGGTACGTTCCTACGTTTCACTGATCTCATGCTACTGAAAGAATGGTGTAGCTATGAACTAAAAAGGGGCCTGAAGCTAGAAGTATATAATGGCTGCCATAGACTTATTTCCTTTTAAACAATGCCAGTTGCCTGGTAGAGTTGGGCCGAACCTCTGATTTCAGGTTCGCGAACCTTCGCGGAAAGTTCGGTTCGCCGAAAAGTTTGCGAACCGCAATAGACTTCAATGGGGATGCGAACTTTGAAAAAAAAAAAATTATGCTGGCCACAAAAGTGATGGAAAAGATGTTTCAAGGGGTCTAACACCTGGAGGGGGGCATGGCGGAGTGGGATACACGCCAAAAGTCCCCGGGAAAAATCTGGATTTGATGCAAAGCAGCGTTTTAAGGGCAGAAATCACATTGAATGCTAAATGACAGGCCTAAAGTGCTTTAAAACATCTTGCATGTGTATACATCAATCAGGTAGTGTAATTAAGGTACTGCTTCACACTGACACACCAAACTGTTCACTGAACAGAACAGGTATGCAGTGGCGGGTTCACTGAACAGTACAGGTATGCAGTGGCGGGTTCACTGAACAGGTATGCAGTGGTGGGTTCACTGAACAGGTATGCAGTGGTGGGTTCACTGAACAGGTATGCAGTGGTGGGTTCACTGAACAGGTATGCAGTGGTGGGTTCACTGAACAGGTATGCAGTGGTGGGTTCACTGAACAGGTATGCAGTGGTGGGTTCACTGAACAGGTATGCAGTGGTGGGTTCACTGAACAGGTATGCAGTGGTGGGTTCACTGAACAGGTATGCAGTGGTGGGTTCACTGAACAGGTATGCAGCCAGGAACAAGCTAAGCCTAACTAATCTTTCCCTGAGAGACAGTCTGCAGCAGCTCGCCCTACTCTCACTAACGCAGGCACACGAGTGAGCGTAATGGCCGCCGCTGCCTGCCTTTTATTAGGGGGGGGGGGGGGGGGGGAGTGGCTCCAGGGGCTAGTGTAGCCTAATTGGCTACACTGGGCCTGCTGACTGTGATGTAGAGGGTCAAAGTTGACCCTCATGGTGCATTATGGGGCGAACCGAACTTCCGCAAAAGTTCGCCTGCGGGACGCGAACGCGAACCACTGAAGTTCGCATGGAACCGTTCGCAGGCGAACCGTTCGGCCCAACTCTATTGCCTGGCAGTCCTGCTGATCTTTCTGGCCTCAGTAGTGTCTGAATCACACACCTGAAACAAGCATGCAGCTAGCCCAGTCAGACGTCAGTCAGAAACACCTGATGTGCTGCATGCTTATTCAGGGTCTATGGCTAAAAATATTAGAGATGGAGGATCAGCAGGACAGCCAGGCAACTGGCAATGTTTAAAAGGAAATAAATAGGTCCGCCTCCAAATCCTTTTCACTTCAGGCATGCTCTAAAACCTCTCCAGTGTTGTGAGAGATCAGGGAAAGTTAGTAACATACCAAACAGCATGCAAGCATGGACAGATTATTAGATTTTTATTTATTTATTTTACCTGCTAATGCATACATGTCAAGCTCCGGCCCACGGGCAAAATCTGGCCCTCAGAGCCATTACATTTGTCCCTCAAGTGGTTTCCCCACTTTGCATTATGTTTGGCCCACTCTAGACCACCAGGGAAGCTATATTGGAGGTGAAGCACTAGACCACAAGGGAAGCCATATGGGGGAGGGAGAGGGGAAAGCACTAGACACCAGGGAACTGTACAGCGGAGGGTAGGGGCCTCTAGACACCAGGGAACTGTATAGGGATTGGAGGGGGGTCATTAGACACCTGGGAACTTTATAAGGGAGGTTGGTGGTGGCCACTAGGCATTGAGGTTGGCCAGCGACTGGGTTCCAGTGTACAATTTCTGCCCACTTATTTCACAATAGTGCTCCTTTAAATCAGAAATGAACACAAGACAGCATTCTGAGTACTGGTAGTACTTTAGTGTCAGGCCTGAAGATTGTAAACAGTCTGAGGCCCTGAGATAATGCCTATCGGGACTCTAAAAGCCCTCAAGGAGGATCCGATACCTCAGTTCGAGCCTGCAGTCTAAAGGTATGCCGCCACGCCCAAACACCTGGTCCCGCCTCCAGCAACACACCGGTTCCTCACAAAACATTCAAGAGATTAGCCAAAATAACCCAACAGCGGGTTAACATTGATAAACACCACATGCATGCACTGGTTACACGACACCTACCTTCAGAAATGAAAGTTTCATTCCCCTGAAACTGTCTTGGAGGTAATATTGTTGCTTGTTGCCTTGACTAAATCAAAGAGAAAAAATATTAATAGGGGGGAAAAAAAACACAAAGATGGAAAAACACACTGTGAAACACAATAGGGACGGGACATAGAAAAGTAGTAAAACCTGAGAAAAGGGGGGGGGGGGGGGGGAAATGGATACTTACCTACTTACCTGGGGCTCCATCCCAGCCCCATGACCACAATTGCCTGCCTCACCGTCCTCCCGGATGCCTCCGTTCGCCTGCTATCGATCCTGATAATCTGCCTTCAGTCACGTCATAGCACAGCCACTCCGCAAGTGTTCTGCCCCTGCGCAGCCCGACTGAAGACAGATTACTGGGGGCTGACAGCAGACGAACAGAGGCACCCAGGAGGACGGTGAGAGAGGAGATGGTGGGCTGGAGGAAGCACCAGGTAAGTATGAATTATTTTACCCGCCTCCCCACTTCCTCGTCTCAGGTTTGCTTTGAAGTGAATGGGAACCGCATTTAAAAAAATGAGACAGATACTTACCTAAGGAGAGGGAAGGCTCTGGGTCCTATAGAGCCTTCCGGCTCCTCTCCTGGTCCCGTCGTTCCGGTGCTGGCTCGCCCGGTAGCAGTATTTGACTAATTTAGTCAAATACTGCTTTACCCGGCTGAAGGAGGCTTCAGAAGTCTTCAGGGAGCCCGAGTGCTCCTGAAGAAGGGCGGCCCTGTACTGCACCTGCGCAAGCACGCTCTCTTGCACGCTTACGCCTGTGCAGTATGGAGCCACACGTCTTCGGGCAGCAAGACTTCCAAATACCCTTTCGGCGAGGGATTGAAACAGGGAGGAGAGCCAGCACAGGATAGAGAGCACCGAGAGAGGAGACGGAAGACTCTATACGACCCAGAGCCTTCGCTCTCCTTAGGTAAGTATTTGCTTCATTTTTTTTAAAATGCAGTTCCCATTCACTTTAAAAGGGAAAAGTTACAGAACAAAAGGTGCCCATACATTATTTCCCTGTTGGTACGACCATTCAATTAGATCACTTTACCGGATTGGAGGATTGTAATCCATTCTGCTCAATCAAATGGAAATTTGCCGATATCTGGTCAAATCGACCAATTTACTTGATCGGGCAGGATGGAGAGGTTGGTCGATTGTAAAAGAAAATCGTCTGTTTGCCTGATTTCGAGCAACTCGGAAGCGATTTTTGGTGTCAAAGAATGAAGGCACCACATCGTTCAAATTGATCAGTGAAGGAGAATTATACAGGATCTCGCTTGTAGTGTGTGGGCCACTAGTCTACTTTCCATCAACCAAACCGTAGTTGATCGCACAATAAAGTCGATCTCTTAATCGAGTAATGTTTGGGGACCTTAAAAAAACAAACAAAGGTTAAGAGAAAAAAAAATCCTGCTAGTAACTCACCACGGAAGACCGGCTCCACGTGGGCTGCCGCCTGACAGTAGGAGGTGTGATGGGCTGCCTGTTGAGCAAAGGCAAACACTGCATTATCATACGTAGTGCTCCCGACTCACTAGGGTTGCCTGCTGGTGGCGCTGTGCGTGGGACTGATGTACTTTATCCATCTACCAACAAGGAGGCTATCCGGCATTTTTGGATTGACTTGCAATTCACAATCTCACCTGTAGATGGCATCAGATTTCTAGACTTTCTGGAACTTCCACCTTCTTCCAGTAGGGGTCATCCTGCTGCCATGGACTTGCAAGCCTAGGGCTTGATTGACTGATACTAGGTAGGGCCTTTGCAAGCACACCTGAACCACCATCTGCGCCAATAGCAGGGCGGTACTAAGATACTGGTGGCTCCTCATTGGGCAATGGTCCTGTCACTTATACGCAACACCGTGCATTTTTTCTTTTTTTTTTTTTTTGCATGAGATGCGATCATGTGTGAGATGTCACTTACGCTTGCACATGCAGTATTTCAATGGCATAATCATTTAGAATATTAGTGTGTAGGAGCAATGTCACTTAAACTACTTGCTTCTTTTTGCCAGTAATGTTGCAACATCGCTCATTTGTGTGCATCAACTTAAATCTAGCACATGCATGTCATAGGCCCGCGGGCCAACTCGGGGGACAAATTTCATGGCTCTGAGTACTAAAGTAGTTTCTCCACTTTGCATTATGATTGGCCCACTCTAGACCACCAAGGAAGCTATATTGAAGGTGAAGCTCTAGGTCTCCAGGTAAGCCATATGCGGAAGGGAGGGGGAGAGCACTAGACACCAGGGAACTGTATAGGGGAGGGTGGTCCCTAGACACCAGAGAACTGTATAAGGGTGGGAGGGGGCCACTAGACATTAGGGAAATGTATAAGGGAGGGAGGGGGCCACTAGACATCTGGGAACTGTATAGGGGAGGGAGGGGGCCACTAGACATCAGGGAACTGAATAGAGGTGGGAGGGGGCCACTAGACACCAGGGAACTGTATAGGGGAGGGAGGGGGCACTAGACACCAGGGGAGAACCACTAGACACCAGGGAACTGTATAAGGGAGGGAGGAGGCCACTAGACATCAGGGAACTGTATAGGGGAGGGAGGAGGCCACTAGACATCAGGGAACTGTATAGGGGAGGGAGGGGGCCACTAGACACCAAGGACCTGAATAGAGGTGGGAGGGGGCCACTAGACACCAGGGAACTGTATAGGGGAGGGAGGGGGCACTAGACACCAGGGGAGGACCATTAGACACCAGGGAACTGTATAGGGGAGGGAGGAGGACCATTAGACATCAGGGAACTTTGAGGTTGGCCAGAAACTTGGTTCCATTGTGCAATTTTGGCCCACTTTGTATTTGAGTTTGACAACCCTGAACAAGCATGTGTAAAGATATAGAACATGTACCGTATAGGAAAAATACAGCAATTGCAAGAAACATTAGCGTTGCAAGGCTGCCCTTCCAAGCTTACAGTCTCAAGGAATAAAACAGGGAGGAAATGTGAGTAAGCAAGCTGCATGCGATTGGCCTGAATTTGCTATCTTCAGTTTGGGGTTTAGATGGGCTTTTGGCTAAAGCTGGCCATACACTGTCCTGATTTGCCGCCGTTTCGACAGCAGATTCGATCACTAGGATCGAATCTGCTCCCAATCGTTCGCGCTACACGCCGAATTTCGATCCATTTCGTCCGATCCCGTCGATCGCTCCGTGCGGAAAATTACCGTTGATCGCCTGCGGGTAGGGAGTGCATCGCTAGCGGCGTTCGAGTGCCCGACGACCGGCGCAATAGAGCGGCAATACATTACCTGCTCCGCCGGCGCGACTACCTCCGGTCACCGCTGCTCCGTGTCCGCGCTGGTCTCCGGCATGCTTCAGTTCCTCCTGCCCGGCAGGAAGTTTAAACAGTAGAGGGCGCTCTACTGTTTAAACTTCCTGCCGGGCAGGAAGAAGTAAAGCATGCCGGACCTGGAGACCAGAGCGGAGATGGAGCAGCCGTGACTGGGGGCAGTCGCACCAGCGGAGCAGGTAATGTATGCGGCGGGGGGGGGGGGGGGGGGGGCAGCACCACCACCACAACAGATTGTGAACGGTTTCAGGCTGAAATCGGTTCACAATCTGTTTGCAGTAAAGGTAGCCATACGATCCCTCTCTGATCAATTCGATCAGAGAGGGATCTATCTGTTGGTCAAGTCTGATGGCAAATCGACCAGTGTATGGTCACCTTAACACTTTGGTAACATCCATAATCTCCGCATCGTACATCAGACACTTACTCTGTGCAAATTTTGTTCTCCTTGTAGAATTTCATTCGTGCAGCAAAAAGCCTGGATATGTATTTGCTGTTCTCTATATCATCCTGTTGAAAAAATACGAGAGGAAAAAGGTCATCGGCTTTGCAGAGAGCGGTTTCGTTTATTTTGGACACAGCAGGAAACAGTGTGTGATCAGATCGCGTTACTTTGTGTGGACGTAAACAGAGGAAAAGCCATGTGAAAGGCAACATCACTACGTTTTAAAGCGGACCTCAACTCAGAACTTCATCCCTGCTCTAAAAGATAAGCAACAGCATACTAACCTTTAATGAAAAACATTTCTTTGTTACAGCTGATACAAATCCTGTAATAAATCTGCAATGTGTCTACTTCCTGCTTTAAAGGGACACTTCAGTCAAACGAAAAAAAATGAGTTTTACTCACCTGGGGCTTCCAATAGCCTGCTGCCGCTGTCTGGTGCCCTCGCCATCGCCCTCCGATCCTCCTGGCCCCTCCGGCAGCCACTTCCTGTTTCGGTGACAGTAGCTGACAGGCTGGGGACGCGAGTGATTCTTCACGTTCCTGACCACAATAGCGTCATCTATGCTGCTATAGCATATATCATATACCATATAGCAGCATAGAGGGTGCTAATGTGTCTGGGAACGCGAAGAATCACTCGCGTCCCCAGCCTGTCAGCTCCTGTCACCGAAACAGGAAGTGGCTGCTGGCGGGGCCAGGAGGATCGGAGGGAGATGGCGGGGGCACCGGACAGCTGCAGGGGGCTATTGGAAGCCCTAGGTGAGTAAAGCTCATTTTTTTTGTTTGACTTAAGTGTCCCTTTAATGCCGCTTTCACAGTGGGACATTACAGGCGCACGTTAGTGCAGCCTGTAACGCCGCCCACCGCACAGTAATGAAAAATCGATGGGCTGTTCACAGTCCCCACGTTGCGTTACAGTGTACCGCAAGAAGTCAAGACAACATACTGCATGCTGTGCGTTATGCGCGGCCAAGCCGTGTTAGACTGCTTGCACATGCTCAGTAGTGTTGGGGAGGAGGGGAGAGAGCGGCCAGGCACATGGCTAATTAATATTCAATGCACTGTGTGCAGTGTTTACTTCCTGGAGCGGCCGCTCTGTGCGGCGATTGGCTGGCGGGACCACGTGATGCCGCATGCGTCCCAAAGTACGCTTCTCGGCATCACGGACGCCAGAGTGAGCTGCACAACGCGGCTCGCTCTGACGTCCACATCCAACACCACCAGGCGTTGCGTTAGGGGCGCGTTATGCGACCATAACGTCTCCTAAAACGCAACGTCCTGGTGGGAAAGTAGCCTCATGGAAGCAGACATTGGGTTAACATTCTTGGTTTACAAATTAGCTGCTCTGCCGAGGCAGCCAGCTGACACAGCTGAGAGATCAAATCACAATTGCAATTACTCAAAGATGAGGGGGGATTAGACAGGCTAAACGTACTAAATACATACAGGGTGCATTTATCTGTGCTTTCCTTCTGTCCTGTGCAAGAGTTCAGGTCCACTTTAAAACCCCTGTCAGACCAGTCCATGTGCTATTTAATGAGGACCTAGAAGAAAAGCTGACCACTTGTAACGATTTTTCAAATTTTATTTCAATTCGACCAATTTTTGGTCGACTGGAAGTATTGAATAAATGGATGGTGATCGCTGCAATTACAGGGGAAAAAAATGAATATAAACAGTGAAATGGTTGGATTTAAAAACATTTCACATAATAATCAACTTTTCATCTTTTTTGCTGTTGAATAGGACTACCTTTTCCACTGTGACATATTTATATCTCTGTACATCTATCAATATCTCACGCAATCATCATTCTCGGTTTATCATTACAATTACCACGGAACACCACACTGCTACTTAAAGAGGAACTGTAACGACAAAACGTCCCCTGGGGGGTACTCACCTCGGGTGGGGGAAGCCTCAGGATCCTGATGAGGCTTCCCACGCCGTCCTGCGTCCCACGGGGGTCTCGCTGCAGCCCTCCGTGCAGCGGTGACGCAATATTTACCTTCCTGGCTCCTGCGCAGGCGCTCTGACGGCGCCGAAGTAGGCGGAAATACCCGATCGCCGTCGGGTCTGCTCTACTGCGCAGGCGCAAGTTTCCGGCGCCTGCGCAGTAGAGCGGACCCGACGGAGATCGGGTATTTCCATCTATTTCCGTGCCGAAAGTCGCCACAGCGCCCCCGCTGGAGCCAGCAAAGGTAAATATTGAACTGACAGTCGGCACAGTCGCCGGCTGTTCGGAGGGCTGCGGCGAGACCTCCGTGGGACAGAGGACGGCGTGGGAAGCCTCATTAGGATCCGGAGGCTTCCCCCACCCGAGGTGAGTACCCCCCAGGGGATCTTTTTAATGTTACAAAGTCTCTTTAAAGGACAACTGAAGTGAGAGGTATATGGAGGCTGCCATTTAGAGGGAACCTAAACTGAGAAGGATATGGATTTTTCCTTTTAAAATAATACCAGTTGCCTGACTCCCCTGCTGATCCTGTGTCTCTAATACTTTCAGCCACAGCCCCTGAACAAGCATGCAGATCAGATGCTCTGACTGAAGTCAGACTGGATTAGCTGCATGCTTGTTTCAGGTGTGTGATTCAGCCACTACTGCAGCCAAAGAGATTAACAGGACTGCCAAGCAACTGGTATTGTTTAAAAGGAAACATCCATACCCCTCTCAGTTAAGGTTCCCTTTAAGCAATACCAGTTGCTTGGCTGTCTTGCTGATCCTCTGCCTTTAATACTTGTAGCCACCGACCCAGAACAAGCATGCAGCAGATCAGGTATTTCTGACATTGTCAGACCTGACAAGATTAGCTGCCTGTTTGTTACCAGTGCGATTCAGACACCACTGCAGCCAAATAGACCAGCAGGGCTGCCAGGCAACTAGTATTTAAGTATTTATATAGTGCCGACATATTACACAGCGCTGTACAGAATATATTGTCACTAACTGTCCCTCAGCGGTGCTCACCATCTAATCCCTACTATAGTCCTATGTCTATGTATGTATCATGTAGTGTATGTATCATAGTCTAGGGCCGATTTAGAGGGAAGCCAATTAACTTATCTGTATGTTTTTGGAATGTGGTAGGAAACCGGAGTGCCCAGAGGAAACCCACGCAGACACGGGAAGAACATCCTTGCAGATGTTGGCCTGGCTGGGATTGCTGAAATAAATATGGCAGCCTCCATATACCTCTCACTTCAGTTGTCCTTTAAAACTTAATTTAACGCACTTATTGTTATTGCAAACACTCACTGATTTCTGTTTATTAAATAAACTAAGTACAATACAGTTACATTTCATTGTAATTCTACCCAACAACGACTTTTCCATATAAATTATTTTCCCATTGTCTACCATACTATTTCCAGCTTTTTTTTAATATACATAAACACTTTCATAATTCCATTCTTTTTGTTATTAATACAAATAATAAATAATGTTTGGTATGTACTAAATCAGGGGTCCCCAAACTTTTTCCGTCAAGGGCCGGGTCATCATACTTCAAACTAATGGGGGCCGGAGTATACATGAGATGATGTAGAAAACATTACATTACCTAGGTAGTCTAGCCCTTTCGTCTCCCATTTAACCAAAGCAGATATTAAACACCTAATACAGCATGTGCAGATAGTAAAAAACCTATTTTTGGCAGACAGTGAAACATACTCTGGGAGCAACCTGTCCTCCAATTGGACAACAGTGTCACCTGATGCAGAATTGGGTTGGAAGCCAGCAAATGACTGCTCGCTGGCTTCCCTGTGGATTGATGGTACCAGCACTGCAATTCTATCTGCGAGACACCAATATTTAGTTTCCAAAGTATTTTATTGAAATATTTAGTTGGTTACAAAGTCCCTTTCTAAAAGCCCTTAGCAAAGGGCGTAACATAACACAAGCAGCATAGAATAATGGTAACACAGTGTACTCAAAACGAGAGTAGTAAAATGTCAGATAAGCAGTATTGAGACACCAATATTTAAAGATGCATTGGACCGCATCTATAAGTAATACATTTTGTGAGTGGGGGGCCGGTGAAAAAGCCTCAGGGGGCTACATTCGGCCCACGGGCCTTAAGGCTCATACACACATCAGACCATAGTCTTTGGAAAATGAATGATCACAGACCAATTTTACCCCCTTCCATGTAGTACGAGAGCCATACTCTACACAGTCTATTCTATGGAGCTGAACTCCCCATAAGACAGAAATCTTTGCAAGATGCTGCACACACAGATGCTGTACACATGCAACAGATCAGTATCTGCAAAAGATCTGTTCCTGCAAAAGATCCGTTCCTGCAAAATGCATTCATAGTCTATGATATCTGCAGATCTCATACACACCTTGTTTAACAGACATTCATCTGCAGATCAGATCCACCAGGATGGATTTTCAGATCTGCAGATGATTGTCTGATCTGCAGATGAATGTCAGTTAAACAAGGTGTGTATAAGATCTGCAGATCTCATAGACTATGAATGCAATTTGCAGGAATGGATCTTTGGCAGGAACAGATCTTTTGCAGATACTGATCTTTTGTGTCTGTACAGCATCTGTGTGTGCAGCATCTTGCAAAGATTTCTGTCTGATGGGGAGTTCAGCTCCATAGAATAGACTGTGTAGAGTATGGCTCTCATACTACATGGAAGGGGGTAAGATTGGTCTGTGATCTTTCATTTTCAAAAGACTATGGTTTGATGTGTGTATGTGGCCTTAGTTTGAGGACCACTGTACTAAATAGTCACATACAATTTAGTCTAAGTGAATACTATCTGACAATCCAGCATACAATTATTGGTAAAGTTGGTCTGAACTTTCTAACACGTCAAGTCTTAAAAAATATAGGAAAAACTGGAAATTCAATCTGATTTCTAGGTTGAATAAAAAAAAAACTTTTCTGTTCAATCGACCATGCTCATCAAATTGCAGTAAAATAGAACAGAATAATTGTAACAGGTGATGTATTTATTCCATGGCGTTGAGAGATTCTGTACAAGCTTAAAAATACACCCATGAGTCAAAAGAGTCAAGTACAAGGTGTGTTTGTTGCCAGGTTATGCATATGAATTTTCTTTTTAATTTAGTTAGAGCTAGGGACCACCCAGCCGAGGATGACCTCATCATGGTGGGAGGGTCCAGTACTTGATAATTTGCATGCAAGCTATTATGGAAACTAACATCCTCCAGTGGTAGTCAGGTGCATCTCATTTGAATGCAGGGTGTGTACTTTGTCTACTAGTAGTCCTTGCACACTTCATGCCGGTAGTCATATAGATGCAGTCTGTCCTAACTAGCGCTGTCCATTGTTCGCTGTATACTTAATATGCACCCATGTCCAACTGTTTAGGGAGCATATTATCTCCAACCTTTCCTCTCTCGCTTACCTGTGCCTATTAGTTAGCTGTCACTGCACTGCTGCTCACCAATCTGGTCACCAATGATTAAGATTGGTGCCAGCTAGCCAATGGGAGCAGCATAAAAAGGTAGGAAGGGGGTGGGCGCAATTTACGACTCAGGCCTGGGCTGACTCAGCAACAGTTAGCAGTCATCAATCCCTTCTCGGTAACAGCCGACGCTGATGCAAGACCACTTCCCCAATGAAGCACACACAGTGGTTTGAAGAGCGGTTAGGGACTAATATACCAAACATGTCTGCCTAACAGCTTGTTTTACCTATTAGCAGCTTCAGTAGAGTTATTTCTTTTGAGAGAAGTCCACTGATCATGACTTCAGTTGGCAGGCAGCACTTTTTGTGCTGTAAATTCTTGGAAAGCTATGATGTCTCTCTGCTAGCAGAACATATAGAAATTAAAAGAAGACGTCCTCTGTTGCTGTCTCACACTGCCCCCTAGTGACAAGTGGCCATAAATAACCATTACAGCAGTACTAATTAGAAACAAGGAAATGTAACAAATAAGAAATAAAACATTTGCTAAAATAAATTAGCCTCTAAATAAATTGTCTGCTAAAAAATTAAATATATTTTGGGAAAGTGGACATACACATTAAATTCAAGTTCATTAACACTTTCAAGTTTTTTTTTTTTCATTCGTTTCGGGCAGGAATGTACGTTATACGCGGTGATGCCTACTGCAGTTTTGGGCGGAGGGTGAGGGGAGGATAATCAGACAAGGAGATATGGGGGGGGGGTTGTTGCTCGGGGTAGAGGTTACGCACATACCGTGTGAAATAGAACATTCTCTTCCTTTCTGTTCAGCTCCAGGACAATCGCAGACTTGTTGTGTGTGATATTCCCAATGTCATTCCACCTGCAGACAAGATTTCAGGTTAGCTCTGCCAAGACACACATTCCGGCATTCCACAGTCACGCCAGCGATATCTCTGCCCGTCCAGCCTCCCCGCTTGGCAGCTCTCATGCCACTGATTGCTGTTAGAAGTATTCATCTCCCCCGTATCTCGGCCGGACCATGTCACAACACATAAGTGCGCTATTCATCCACTCGCTGGGGGGAAGATTAAACCAAACTATCGGTGTTGTGGTCCACATGCAGATAAGAGGGCTGAGCAGAGAGGAGACTGGGGGGCAGCAGAGACGCAGGCAGACATTCCTAGTATGGGGAGGAGGGGGGGGGCAGTTTATGGAAGTTTTAAGAGTCCCGTGTAGCGTGTAGTATTTAACGGCACCATAAGTATATATTTAGATGTAGTAAAGAGGTACTCACAACTGTGGCAAAAAACAAACAAAAAACAACTATACAGTATTAAGATTATTTTTATTGGACACTTCTACAAAAACAACAACAACGCGTTTCGCAGGTCTTTGAAAATGGACTTTGCAACTTCGAGCTATACAGGCACTCAAAGTCGTAGATTTCTTTTTAAAGATACTGATTACTTGACCTGAAGAAGCGGACATAGGCCTGCGAAACACGTTTTCTTGAATGATTTCCGCTTATTAATGCTATATAGTTATCTGTATATTTTTGGGATGGAATCTCTGCAGTGCAACAAAGCTCAGGGAATCTCTGCAGTGCAACAAAGCTCAGGGGATCTCTGCAGTGCAACAAAGCTCAGGGAATCTCTGCAGTGCAACAAAGCTCAGGGAATCTCTGCAGTGCAACAAAGCTCAGGGATTCTCTGCAGTGCAACAAAGCTCAGGGATTCTCTGCAGTGCAACAAAGCTCAGGGATTCTCTGCAGTGCAACAAAGCTCAGGGATTCTCTGCAGTGCAACAAAGCTCAGGGATTCTCTGCAGTGCAACAAAGCTCAGAGATTCTCTGCAGTGCAACAAAGCTCAGAGATTCTCTGCAGTGCAACAAAGCTTAGGGATTCTCTGCAGTGCAACAAAGCTCAGGGATTCTCTGCATTGCAACAAAGCTCAGGGATTCTCTGCATTGCAACAAAGCTCAGGGATTCTCTGCATTGCAACAAAGCTCAGGGATTCTCTGCATTGCAACAAAGCTCAGGGATTCTCTGCATTGCAACAAAGCTCAGGGATTCTCTGCATTGCAACAAAGCTCAGGGATTCTCTGCATTGCAACAAAGCTCAGGGATTCTCTGCATTGCAACAAAGCTCAGGGATTCTCTGCAGTGCAACAAAGCTCAGGGAATCTCTGCAGTGCAACAAAGCTCAGGGAATCTCTGCAGTGCAACAAAGCTCAGGGAATCTCTGCAGTGCAACAAAGCTCAGGGAATCAATGCTAGGAAAGAATTCTCAGGGAATCTGCAGTGTAACAAAGATCAATGACTATCTGCAGTGTAATAAATGTCAGAGAATTTCTGCAGTGTAGCAAATCCTTGCCCAGCACTGAATTACTGTAGAAAGCGTGTTGCATGCACAGTTCAAGTTGATAGCATTTTTATTATAACAGGATTGTAATGGTGTTTGTATACATCTTTCTCCTCCGTTTTTTTCTTCGCAGAGGAATATTTACAAGTTGTGAACTCACCTGTAGGAGGCAGTAGATTTCCCCTGATTGTCTCCGACACAAATCCCCATAAAAAAAATGCAGAGGCTGACATCGTTGCTGTGACTGTCCTAAGATACAGATCAGATTATATGAAAACGTTAATGCAGAATTATAGCCTGGCATAACATACAATTAAAAACCTTTTCTACCAGCTGCTTATTGCTTCTGTAGTTATCCTACCTGCCGATGGCCCAAAGGAATGTCATCTGTGTAAAAATCACAATTCCCTCCCACCTTGGTCACAAATCAGCTAAAAATGGAAGCAGCCATATTGCATTATAAATGTAATATCTAGTTCTGTTTGTCAGCAGCATACTCCTATGCTATTTTTTTTTTAGCGGTGTAGCTTGCACACAGAAGCTCCCTGCTATGAATGAGTCTTGACAGCACAGGTAACAATAGCTTTCTTTTACAGGAGGATTACTGGATTTTTGAGGTACAGGTTGGACAACCACTTTAAAGGGCAACTGAAGTGTAATGGATATGGAGGCTCCCATATTTATTTCCTTTTTTAATAATACCAGTTGCCTGGCTGTCCTGCTGATCCTCTCCTAATACTTTTAGCCATAGACCCTGAACAAGCATGCAGCAGATCAGGTGCTTCTGACATCATTGTCAGATATGACAAGCTTAGCTGCATGCTTGTTTCTGGTGTCATTCAGACACTCCTGCAGCCAAATTGATCAGCAGGGCTGCCAGGCAACTGGTATTGTTTAAAAGAAAATAAATATGGCAGCCTGCATATTATTCTCACTTCAGATGTTTAGGTAATATATATATATAAGTTTCCTAGAGCGTGATTATACTGCGCCTGGTGCAGTAAGTAGTTTAACACTTTTTTTTTTAATCTTTTTCTTTTTGCACTTAAATAACTCTTTAAAGGGAACCTAAACTGAGAAGGATATGGATTTTTCCTTTTAAAATACCAGTTGCCCGACTCTCCTGCTGATCCTGTGTATCTAATACTTTTAGTCACGGCCCCTCAGATCAGGTGCTGTCCAGAGCCAGGACAAGGTCCTCCAGCACACAAGGCTGAGACACCAAAGTGCGCCCCTCCATCCCTCCCACCCCAACTGTCACACACTGATTGCTATTAGACTAAGAGGTGCCCCAGCACCTTAATCTCTAGTTATCTGACTTACAGTTACTGCCATATATCACCTTTTCTTGTTTCTCTCTGCTTCAAACACAATAGGAGAATGATAGCTGAGTGAGTTGTGCGCCCCCTCCTACACTGCGCCCTGAGGCTGGAGCCTCTCTTGCCTCTGCCTCGGCCCTGCGCCCCCTCCTACACTGCGCCCTGAGGCAGGAGCCTCTCTCGCCTCTGCCTCGGCCCTGGCTGTGACTGAAGTCAAACTGGATTAGCTGCATGCTTGTTTCAGGTCTGTGATTCAGCCACTTCTGCAGCCAAAGAGATCAGCAGGACTGCCAGGCAACTGATATTGTTTAAAATTAAACATCCATATCCCTCTCAGTTAAGGTTCCCTTTAAGTTTGGTTTCTCTTGAAAAGGTTACAGTGACTTCTACGAATTCTATGCAATCCCACATGCAACCAGCAGATGGCATTACTGTAAAACTTTTTTTTTCCTATAGGTACAGACTAACCAGCTAGCTCACGGTGAATCAGAACTCATTGGAGTGTGTGAGCTGTGAGGGGTTACAATAGTCCTAAAAACCCTTCTTACTAAAATGCTATGTAAAACAAAAGTTTGCTTTCTTAAACCAGAGAGCATTTGCAATAATTCAGGTTGGAGTGAGCTCCGAGATGTCTCCCACAATGCACCACTGCTGAAATATGCAAATCATCCATTGTTGTTTCTTTTTCTGACACCCATTTCTGTCTAGATCACAGGATTGTTTAACCACTTAAGTACCAGCGGTCTCGGCCCCCTTAAGGACCGCTGGTATAGAAACGGCGGAATCCCGACGGAATACGAAGAATCGCCTCACTTACCTGCCGCAATCGCAGTCACCGCTGCACGTCAGGAACCTAGGCCACCCACTCTGCTGTCTCTATGACGGCAGAGTTCCTGTGAGCCGGTCAGGAGTCGCTTTCATTGGCTCCTGACCGTGTCTATCAATGTAAGCCAATGGGAGCTGCTTACGTTGATAGACAGGGTCATAGAGACAGACAGAGCCAGTGAGCCGCGCTGAGAGACGGCGGGGAATAAGCGGCGAGATCGGCAGGAGTGACGGAGATGGCGGATGCGCACGGTGACCGATTGATATCTACGCCCTGCAAGCCAGGTAACCACCAAAACAGGGCGTAGATTTCAATCAGCTCGGTCATAAAGTAGCCAATTGCAAGACACCATACATTTATATCACGCTTTTCTCCTGGCAGACTCAAAGCGCTTCAGGGACGCAGCCATTCCGAGCATGTTCCACGGGCGACCAGGATCAATTAGGCCATGTCAGTTTGGACGTACACACGATGCAACTTCCTGTCAGATTGACCAGTCGATCGGAAGGGAAATTGCATCGTGTGTACTCAGCATAAACTCTCACAGGTTTACTTTAAGGATCAATTTAATAGGCCTACCTTGACATGAAAGCACTCCTGCCCGTAGCCTTCCATTCGCTCCACTTCCTGTATGTAGAGAACGGCAGCCTCCTCCGGTATAAACCGGCTGCAAGGCAAGAGAACACGGTCATCCAAAGCACAGGAGACTAGGCAGATACCTCGCATTCACATATACAGGATTTCTCACGAGCCTCATCCCTCCTCTGGAATCCCCTTCCAAAACATACCAGTCACTCTCCAACCTTTGGACTCTAAGTGTTCCCTCAAGTCAGTAAGCGTAGCCTCTAACTTAGGCTGTTCCCCTTCAGCCTCTGTCTCTAGATATATACTGCATATATTGTATAACACAGCACCAAAGAGCAGAGATGCCGGCCAGAGCAGTGGGGAGCGCCGATCGTCGCGGGAATGGCAGGGAGGTGAGTGGATCCTCTTCTTTCCCCCCTACCGCCGCAGCTGTTACTGGTGATCACCACGATCCGCCGGCGATCGTAGTGATCACGTGATCATCAGCCATACACGATGGCTCCTGATCACTGCGGGGAGATGTCAGCTGTCATATGACAGCTTAATCTCCCTTCTCGGGTGTGCACGAGCGCGTCGGGGAGCAGTAACGGCGGGCAGCATAGCTCCTACGCCGCATCAGGCTAGAACAGCCACAAGTGCAGTGTAGGATCTCATATAGGCGGTCCGGAAAAGGTTAAGGAAGCCCCAGGTAAGTATAAACCTCAGGTACACTGGTACAAGTACCAGTGTCTATATTTGTGCATACTATTGTATGCTGCATATAGATAAAAATGGCGTAGCCAGCCAGAGTTCATGGAGGTGGTGTGGTCATCACACAGTAGCAAGTCCAATTTCTCACCTGACATTTTTGTGCTCCAGCGCCACCTTGTGGAAAAGCTCCTGCATTAAGGCATCATCCTGGGTCCAGCCCTGCAGTGACACAAAAAGTACAGACACCGTCAACTCACCATATGGCGCCAGAAAAGGGTTACACCCACCCATGACAAGGCTACCAAGCTTTTATATCTTTTCAACAGAACATTAAAAAGATATATATAAAAAATTGTTTAAAGAGCCTTTCACAAAATGACAAAATACCTGTGCCAATTGCATTTGGTTATGACTTCGCATTCGCCAGCTATCTAATATAAGGAACAGAACACTCGACTAGGATTGATAGGATTGAGTATATTGACAACCAGGGCTGTGGTACAAAAGAAATCTTCCGACTCCAACTCAGACTCCTCGGTTTATGAAACCACCGACTCCGGGTACCCAAAATGCCTCCGATTCTGACTCCTTAGTCTAATACTTACCAGGGCTGTGGATTTTGTACACAAATGATCCGACTCCTCAGTTTATGAAATCACTGACTCCGACTCCTCAACTCCAACTCCACAGCCCTGTTGACAACCACACGATGGAATTGAGGCACAGTCCCTAGCAGAAGCCCTTCCTAAATGGTAAATGTAATACTGTATATTCCTGCGTATAAGACTACTTTTTAACCCTTGAAAATCTTTTGAAAGGTTGGGGGTCGTCTTATACGCCGGGTGTCACTGATGCCGGGTGAAACGCCCTATCCTGTTACCGCCTCTCAGTTCTCCCTGCTAAGGGGACGCAACCTATTCTTCCATACCGCTGATAAACAGGTAGACTAGGAGAGCTGACCAGTCTACTTAAGGAGAGTTGACCAATGCAACAAGTCAATTGACTATATACTGTTATATACTGGGTAACACATACAGTACAGCACCAGTATCTGTTCATACACAGCACCAGTACATGATATTTTTATTTTTATTTTAATTTGGTGTGCGTTGGAAGAGGGGTAGCTTTATACGGTGAGTATATCCCAAACTCTATATTTTAACTGGAAAAGTTGGGGGGTCGTCTTATACGCCCAGTCGTCTTATACACCGGAATATACGTTACCTAAAATATAACTTATTAATACTGATTAAAATAACAACTGGGCCTGGCCACACCACCACCACACTCTGACAAAAATATATAAGAGTGTCATGAGTACATAAATGAAAGGGATGTCATTAGTCAGGATAAACATCCACTATCATCAAAATAAATTGCTTAAAGTGAACCTTAAGTGAACAAAATAAATTGAGTTTTACTCACCTGGGCTGATCTGTGCCCACGACGAGTCGCTCTGATGCTCCGGGTCCCGCTGGCGGCCACTTCCGGCTTCGCCGTCAGGACCCGTCAGGCTGGGGAACGAGGCTGATTCTACGCGTTCCCAGCCAAAATAGCACCCCTATGCGGCCATATGGCCATATAGGGGTGCTATTTTGGCTGGGAACGCGTAGAAACAGCCGCCTTCCCAGCCTGACGGCGAAACCGGAAGTGCCCACCGGCGGGACCCGGAGCATCAGAGCGACTCGTCGTGGGCACAGATCAGCTGCAGGGGGCTGAGGTAAGCCCCAGGTGAGTAAAACTCAATTTATTTTGTTCACTTAAGGTTCACTGAAGTCTCCTAAAAATTAGGTTTTTACTTTAAAAACCTCTTTAACATCATTGCCCCTATTAAAACGCTGCATCCCCGCGGCTGAATAAGGAATAAATCACCCCTAATTCCCATGGCAAAATCCACAACTTTCTTGGTCGTGGATTTAGCTGCCCTAAGGAGGCAGAGCTTTCAGCTGTAGCTCTGCCTCCATGTGCGTCAATCAGCACTGGTCGCCGCCTCTCCCCCCACCCCTCTCAGTGAAGGAAGGCTGAGAGGGGCGGGGAGAGGCGGCGATCTGCGCTGATGGACGCGTGTAGAGGCAGAGCTACAGCCCAAAGCTCTGCCTCTACGCGGAAGGAGCCACGCGGTGTGCCCCAGACAGTTTGGGGTGACATGGCTTTTTCAGCTGCGGGGTTGCGGCAGTTTAGGAGGGCCAATTATGTTAAACCTCATTTTTAGGACACTTCAGACTCTCTTTAAAAAGTCCATATGAAAAAGTGCTCATGCTGAAAATCCAATCCAGGTACACGTTTCCAAAATACTGGAGTATAGAGTATATCAACGTTACCAAGATAGGACAGGCTTCAGCTGAGAGGCACAAAGGTGCACCCCCCTAAAACATACACATCACCCCTTAAAAATCGTCATGTTTCGACATGAACGTAATCCAGTCTTCATCGGGAAAATAAAAAAGGTGCAGTGCTCAACAGTGCATAATAACAGGGGAACAGCATGTAGCCCAAGTCAGAGCCTATCCTATACAATAAAATGCAAGTGTCCCTGCGTCATCAACTGAATAGTTGTGTGTCCCTGGCTTTTTTGTACTGAGCATGTGCGCAGCCAGGGCAGTTTGGACACAGGGCCGGATCTGACAGTTTGCTGTGTGTGGTTCACAGAGGTTCTCATTGCATTGTGGGAAATAACAGCTTTTTCCAACTGCCAAGCAAGCAGATCCCTGTGTGCCTATACTTCAGACAGTGGTGGGGAACGAGCAAGCAGGACGCGTATGCGCGCTCATTGTGTGTGTGTGGGCGGGGTGGGGGGGGGGGGGGGGGGGTTAGCGGCTGTGACCTAGCGCCCGTTTTTTAATGGGAGGGCCTTTTTACTAGTAATGTATGTCAATGGTATTGCATTTGGCAAGACTTGTGCAAATTTTCGTCAGGGAAAAAAAAAACAACGGTTTTTCTTTTTTCACAATTTCAGCATGAAATCTCTCGAGAATCAGCCTTGTGACTCTGCATCCGCCACCCCCTGCACTGTCCAAAATTGGTCGCATTGTCGATCGGACATGCTCTTGGCGGCACAGATTTTCATCCGATTATTGTAATCGAATCGTATGCTCGATCGGCCGCCAAGTTGCCAGATGTATGGCCACCATAATTGTCTCTCAATAAGGCTCTTAATCTAATCTCTACCATAGTCCTATGTCTGTTGTACTCTAGGGCCATATTTTTTTAGGGGGAAGCCAATTAACTTATCTGTATGTTTTTAGGGTGTGTAAGGAAACCAGATTGCCTGGAGGAAACCCGGACAGACATGGGGAGAACATACAAACTCAGTGCAGATAGTGCCCTGGCTGGGATTCTAACCAGGGACCCAACGCTGCACTTTCCACTCAGCTTTCACATGGTATTTTTAGATCCAAGCACTGTGATCGGCTTTCAGTATACAGGTGAAACTCGAAAAATTAGAATATTGTGCAAAAGTCCATTTATTTCAGTAGTTCAGGGGAACTAATCTATGAAATAGGAACCCTTTGCAGGCGGTTTGGATTAATCAGCTGATTGGAGTCCGACACTTTGAGCCGAGAATACTGAGCATGTTCACAATATTCTAATGGTCTGAGATATTGATTTTGGGGTTTTCATACACTGTACGCCCTAATCATCAAAATTATAACAAATAAAGGCTTTGCATGTAAGGAGTCTATTTTTGCTCTAGAGATTAAAAGATTATTTACAACATATAATACACTACCACAATTTTTTTTTATTTTTTTTTAGCAGAACAGCATTCAAAAGGTTAAAGGTGGCCATACACTCGTTAGATTAGCAGCAGATAGATCATCAGATAGATTTCTGATCTAGCTGATGTGTTTAGGAACATGTTTTACTAGGAACAGATTTCCAATAGATTTCAGTTTGAAATCTATTGAAAATCGATCTGATGGCATTTTTTTGCCATCAGATTTCCATTAGGGCCAATGCAAAATGATAAGCCATCTCAACAGATCGACCTAGATTTTCCAGCATGGCCGATCGATTGAAATTGATCAAAACCGATCAAAATCGGTCGATTGGTAAATCGATTTTCAATCGATTTGCATTTGATCAATCGATCGATTTCGATCGATCGGCTGCTAATCGGCTCAGTGTATGGGCCCTTTAAAGCAGAGGACTTATTTTTTTCAATAGCAAGCTCCCTGCAGGGAGATCCCCATCCAAACTGGTAATAACATTATCTTGTGTTTACTTAATTGTAGCAGAGAGGAATGTAAGCATTCCCTGACTGTGCAGAAACTTCTTCTAAAGGTACATACACACATCGGATTTTTCCAAACGACCGGTCGTTTGGACGTCAAATCGGGCCTGTGTACAAACGGTCGTTCAGCTGATAACACTGAATTTGACCGATTCAGTGTCCGCCAACGGATGCGTCAAAACCAGTCTTATCAGCTGAACGACAGTTTGTACACACGCCCAAACGACCGGTCGTTTGGAAAAATCCGACATGTGTACGCACCTTTATGTGTCCAGAACTGACACACTGCTCTGAAATGATTACTGGGTACATTATTATATTAATACACCAGTTACGGATAAAATGCAAAGGCAGCTTTCAGAGCAAATAAAACTGTACTTTGGGAACTTGTAATTGCTAAAGGAGTAATAATACTTATGCATAAAAGCCAATAGGATAACTGAATGGGATATACAAAGTAGGAAAACACATTTTTGTTGAATATTATGTCAGGAGTTTTTTACCGCTTTAAATTACTGAAATAAATGGACTTCTGCACCATATTCTAATACTCCGAGTTTCCCCTGTAAGTACTTGTTACATTAAATATGGTCATTTTCCATAAAGAAGAAGATCTGCGCAATCTGTGGAGTGAAGCAAACGCCTCCTGTGCCACTACAAGTCCCAGCAGCACAAGAGGCAGGCTGCCTCCGGTCACACAAGTCCCGATAATCTGTCATCAAACAGCCCCTACAAAGCGTCAGTCTGATCTGGCTTTGTCTGCTCTTCCATCAAGCAGCACACCTCCGCAACACACACCGTCTGAAGCTCTGCCAAGCGTGGCTGACAGATTGAGCAATAAACACACACGAGGGAATGCAGCACAACAAGACCACAGGGTGACAGGCGGCTTCAGAAAACAGGCCCCGGGGCCATGGGTATTGTGCTGTGCAAACCTCTCCAGCCCATCCCCTGAGGGCCTGCGCTGAGGTATTTGTGGCTGTCACACAAGTATGTGCAGGGAGAGGGATCAGAGCGATAAGCAGAGGGGATACAAGTCTGAGCAGCTGCGACATGCACAACGCAACTCACTGGGGGGGGAGAAAAACTTTATTCTTAGTTAGTAAATTGTGTGTCCAACACCGGGTGATCTGTTGTTACTAGCTAAGTAAAAGTTATAAAAGTTACTTAAAGCACACCTTAAAGAAAACCAGTAACTAAAAGAAGTTCCCCTGGGGGGTACTCCCCTCGGGTGGGGGAAGCCTCCGGATCCTATCGAGGCTTCCCCCATCCTCCTGTGTCCCGCGGCAGTCTCTCTGTGCCCCTCTGAACAGCGGGGATGTAAATATTTACCTTCCTGGCTCCAGCGCAGGCGCAGTATCGGCCTTCCTCCCGGAGATGGGCGGAAATAGTTGATCGCTGTCGGTCCACTCTACTGCGCAGGTGCAAGTCTCCTAATCCTGCGCAGTAGAGCGGACCCGACAGAGATCGGCTATTTCCGCCTATCTCCGTGCTGAGAGCCGCGACAGCGCCCCCGCTGGATCCAGGGAAGGTAAATATCGTGGCTTGTCGTGCCAGGATTGCGGGACGCTTCGGGGGAGCCAGCGCTGTATTGCCGGCAGCTACAGGGGAGGGGGAGTCTCTTTAAAGAGAATCTGTACTCTAAAATTCTAACAATAAAAAGCATACCATTCTATTCATGATGTTCTCCTGGGCCCCTCTGTGCTGTTTCTGCCTCTCCCTGCTGCAGTCCTGGCTTGTAATGAACAGTTTTAGGCAGTGTTTACAAACAAAAAACATGGCTTCTAACCAGAGTGAGAACAGCTCAGTGTGTGACTCATGCAGAGCTTGGAGAGGGTGTGTAAAGCTTCTGCCAACGACAAGCAGTGCAGCACATTCCACACATTCCAGCCTGAGCCCGACAGAGCCGACATAGGAGAGAAGATAAGATTTATCACAGAGACAGTGCAACTAGGAAAGGCTGCAGTAAGACAGAGCACATTAGAACAGGTATAGGAACTTATAGGATGGAAGAAATAAGGCTCAACATTTTGTTACAGAGTCTCTTTAAGTGAGAGGGACATGGAGGCTGACATACTTCTTTCTTTTTATACATATCCTGCTGATCCTCGGCCTGTAATACCTTCAGCCATAGACACTGAACAAGCATGCAGATCAGGTGCTGACTGAACTCTGACTGCATTAGCCACATGCTCAGGTGTGTGAGTTAGACACTACTGACGCCAGAAGGATCAGCAGGACAGACGGGCAACTTGTATGGTTGTGGTTTGAAACTTGACATTTCTTCTTAGTTCTAAAAGATTATTTACAGCCCTAAACTTGCCCTAAGAAAAAAAAAAAGAAAAAAAAAAAAAGTTGTAGCAGAACAGTTTTCAAACAGTTAAACACAGCACTTTGTCTGCATTCGGGTCCCACATGGTTGCCGACGTTATGGCACGTGGGACGCATGTGACATCACACACTCGCTCCACATGCTATACCGCTGGCAACCACGCGGGGGCGCAAATGTTAAAATACAAGGAGGGAACTCAGTGTGGACGGTGGACAGGTGAAGTATAACTGCACAAGGCCGACTCCCAAAAGATTTCCCCGCAGGCCGGTTGGATATTGGCATGGGGTTTACGGCGGCCAACAGATCTCTCTGATTAGATCAGAGAGAGAGATCTGTCTCTTGACTGTCTCTTGAGAAATCTATTGCCTGGCCACAGACTGCACAGAAATTTCCAGCTTGATTTCAGCATGAAATCTATTGGAAATTATCCTACTGCTGCCCCCACCCCTTCAAGTGTATATGTCCCCCCCCCCCCCTCTCAAATGCCTGTGTGCAGTGTTGAAGGCTCACCTGATGTCACTTAACGTGTCACATGTTACAGGTGCTTGCGGTGACTGCAGAGAAGGACAGGAATCATGCAAGCTTGACAGGTGAGTCTTCAACACTGCACAAGGGGGGGGGGGGTGGGAAGGGGAGGAGGGGGGAGCAGGGCAGGGTTTAATTCTAAAGGCCTGTATCCAATACACGATTTTCCCGAAGACAGGCAAATTGTTGAGGGGCGAGCGATTGTTTTCGTGATCTCGTGTCATGGGCACAGGCACGCGGCTACGTTTAGTGACGCGCAGCAATACCGACTGTCACAGCAGATCAGATCTTTAAGATCCTTGACAACTCCGCACAAAATACCGCCATCGCTTTACTTCCTATTCCCTCCTGACGTGTGACATCGCGTAAACCCGCCGGCAGGAAGATGGCTCAAACTATTTATTTAAAAGGCACTTGTTTATGTTGTAAGCATTTTTGCAGATCGCTTGAAAGTCGCGGTCTTGTAAGTGGTCAGCAAACATCAATTACAAACAATATCAAAATAATTGCTTATATAAAAAAAAAAAAAATTAAGAATTTTTTAAAAATTATTTTTTATTGCTGCTTTAGGCAGTAGTGCTTAGTGGTGCTCAGCAGAGCTCGAATATTCGAGTAGCTCGAATATTCGAGCTCTTTTTCAGCTATTCGAGCTCGGTATTCGAGCTCCGAATAGCTGTAGCTATTCGAATGGGCTATTCGAGAACACTCGAATAGCCCATTCACTATTCGAGCTATTCGAGCAAACCGGCGCTATTCGAGCTCGGTACCGAGCTCGAATAGCGTCATAGCCCAGATTGATGTGCTTAGAGCCAATCAGAGGGCTCCCAGGCCCTCTGACGGCAGCCAATCACAGAGGGGGACCCTGGCCAGCCCCTACCCTATAAATAGCGGCCGCCATGTTCGGGTTTTCCATGCTTGCCTGAGACTTGTACAGAGAGAGATCTGCTCCTTTGTGCTTTGGCTTAGCAAGTGCTCTATTGTGTTCATTTACCTAGCGTTTTTGCTCACCTACACCTGCCATATACACCTGTATTGTTGTTATTTAGATAGACATTGTATTTTAGTTAGTAGCTTGTGTGTTACATTAGAGACAGGCAGCTGCTGCAAGCTTACAGGTTTAGGCCTCAGGGGGGCCTTGCCTCTGTGGGCAGCTGTCCTCTGTTTATTTCTCTCATCATCTATACCAGTATTTCTGCTGTCCTTTACTAATAGTATTGTAGTTATACTGTACTAGGAGTAGGACACTCACTGACTGTCACTGTTTATAGGCTACTAGCTAGCTCCTGCGTGTGTGCACTCACTCACTGTCTGTGTGTACACACACTCTATTTCCTTCTGATTACTGATTGATTATTGTTAGTTGTACTTACTTACTACTTACTCTTACTGTACCCGTAGGGACACTCACTGTCACTGTTCATATAGGCTACTAGCTCCTGCGTGTGCGCACTCACTGTCTGAGTGTACACACACAACACACACTCTATTTCCTTCTGATCGCTGATTGATTATTGTAATTAGTTAGTTCTACTTACTGTTACTACTTACTCTTACTGTACTAGGAGTCTAGGACACTCAGTCACTGTGTTCATAGGCTACTAGCTCCTGCGTGCGTGCACTCACTGTCTGAGTGTACACACACCCACACTCCATTTCCTTCTGATCGCTGATTGATTATTGTTATTAGTTAGTTCTACTTACTGTTACTACTTACTTACTCTTACTGTACTAGGAGTCTAGGACACTCAGTCACTGTGTCCATAGGCTACTAGCTCCTGCGTGCGTGCACTCACTGTCTGAGTGTACACACACCACCCACACTCCATTTCCTTCTGATCGCTGATTGATTATTGTTATTAGTTAGTTCTACTACTTACTGTTACTACTTACTGTACTAGGAGTCTAGGACACTCAGTCACTGTGTCCATAGGCTACTAGCTCCTGCGTGCGTGCACTCACTGTCTGAGTGTACACACACCACCCACACTCCATTTCCTTCTGATCGCTGATTGATTATTGTTATTAGTTAGTTCTACTACTTACTGTTACTACTTACTTACTCTTACTGTACTAGGAGTCTAGGACACCCAGTCACTGTGTCCATAGGCTACTAGCTCCTGCGTGCGTGCACTCACTGTCTGAGTGTACACACACCACCCACACTCCATTTCCTTCTGATCGCTGATTGATTATTGTTATTAGTTAGTTCTACTTACTGTTACTACTTACTTACTCTTACTGTACTAGGAGTCTAGGACACTCAGTCACTGTGTCCATAGGCTACTAGCTCCTGCGTGCGTGCACTCACTGTCTGAGTGTACACACACCACCCACACTCCATTTCCTTCTGATCGCTGATTGATTATTGTTATTAGTTAGTTCTACTACTTACTGTTACTACTTACTGTACTAGGAGTCTAGGACACTCAGTCACTGTGTCCATAGGCTACTAGCTCCTGCGTGCGTGCACTCACTGTCTGAGTGTACACACACCACCCACACTCCATTTCCTTCTGATCGCTGATTGATTATTGTTATTAGTTAGTTCTACTACTTACTGTTACTACTTACTTACTCTTACTGTACTAGGAGTCTAGGACACCCAGTCACTGTGTCCATAGGCTACTAGCTCCTGCGTGCGTGCACTCACTGTCTGAGTGTACACACACCACCCACACTCCATTTCCTTCTGATCGCTGATTGATTATTGTTATTAGTTAGTTCTACTTACTGTTACTACTTACTTACTCTTACTGTACTAGGAGTCTAGGACACTCAGTCACTGTGTCCATAGGCTACTAGCTCCTGCGTGCGTGCACTCACTGTCTGAGTGTACACACACCACCCACACTCCATTTCCTTCTGATCGCTGATTGATTATTGTTATTAGTTAGTTCTACTACTTACTGTTACTACTTACTGTACTAGGAGTCTAGGACACTCAGTCACTGTGTCCATAGGCTACTAGCTCCTGCGTGCGTGCACTCACTGTCTGAGTGTACACACACCACCCACACTCCATTTCCTTCTGATCGCTGATTGATTATTGTTATTAGTTAGTTCTACTACTTACTGTTACTACTTACTTACTCTTACTGTACTAGGAGTCTAGGACACCCAGTCACTGTGTCCATAGGCTACTAGCTCCTGCGTGCGTGCACTCACTGTCTGAGTGTACACACACCACCCACACTCCATTTCCTTCTGATCGCTGATTGATTATTGTTATTAGTTAGTTCTACTTACTGTTACTACTTACTTACTCTTACTGTACTAGGAGTCTAGGACACTCAGTCACTGTGTCCATAGGCTACTAGCTCCTGCGTGCGTGCACTCACTGTCTGAGTGTACACACACACCACCCACACTCCATTTCCTTCTGATCGCTGATTGATTATTGTTATTAGTTAGTTCTACTTACTGTTACTACTTACTTACTCTTACCGTACTAGGAGTCTAGGACACTCAGTCACTGTGTCCATAGGCTACTAGCTCCTGCGTGCGTGCACTCACTGTCTGAGTGTACACACACTAAATTTACTTGTGATTACTACTACTGATTATTGTAACTGCTAGTTGTACTTCCTGACTGTTAATACTTACTTACTGTACTAGGGGACACTCACTCAGTCACCTCACCAACCAACCCACTCCATTAAAGTACCCCACTTTTCACCCGCCCTTTTACAAAACTTTTGTCTATACGCCCAAAACATTGAAGATGTCTGGAAGTGGCAGCCAGCGCGGTTTGGGCAAGGGGAAGGGCAGCAAGGGAATCAGGAAGAGAGGGAGCAGCATTGTGGCAAGCCGCGGCCGCGGGCGCGCCACCATGCACAGTTCCGCAGCAGCAGCAGCAGCGTCAGTGGCTAACATTCCTCCCATAGCCACTGGCCGTGGACGCCTTGGGCGCCGCCCAGGAGGAGCATCTGCAACTCACGCTGCAGAGACACAGCAGCAGCAGCGTGTAGCACCTGCTCCCATTTTCCTCCAGCCGGGTCGGAAACGTCCCATTGAGGAAAAGGATGCAGACACTGTGGTGCAACTCATGACGGAGGATGAGCAGCCCGCCATCAGCTCTGCATCCGAGGCCTCCACCCTCACCACCACCACCACCACCACCCCTGTTCGCAGCAGCCGCCCAGCAGGGTCTGGGGAGGAGGCCAGTTCACCGTCAGTCGCCGACCTCTCATTCAGCACTCTTTTGACCCCAGGCATGATGAGTCAATTGAATGCTGTTGTTGGCGATTTGGAGGAGGAGATGCTGATGGGCACTTTGGGGGAGGAGGGATTGGACAGCAAGACTGTGGCGACAGTCAAGCGTCCCATCCATGCATCAGCAGAGGAGTTTGGGGGGTCATCATCAGAGCAGGACATGTTTCAGGAGGGGCATGATGATGATGACCCGGTGACAGACAGAGACTGGGTGCCAACACATCCAGAGGATGTCGTCCTCAGCAGCTCTGAGGAGGAGGAGGAGGATGCGGTTGTGGGCCTTGCAAGGAGGCGCATCATTGCAAGCATTGGCAGCGTCCCACAGCCTGCTGGTGTCTCAGGCTCAGCAGCAGCAGCAGCAGCATCAGCCAGTACCACCACCAGCCGCACCCAAGACCCCCCCCCCCCCCCAACCACCACAGGGAAACAGGCAGCAGCGCTTCCATGCCGTAGGGGGATGTTTTTGTCACCAATCTGGCGGTTTTTCACCATGCCCACAGTGTACAGCAAGTACGCCACTTGCAACCACTGTCAGCGGAAGTTGAGCAGAGGTGCAGACCCCTTGAAGTTCAGCACCAGCTCGCTGATCAACCACCTTTCTGCGAAACACTTCCACCAGCATGAGGAGTTCCAGAGGCTGAAGGCATCTGGTGCTGGCAGTGGCACCAATCCCATCACTGCACAGCCTTCAGCAGCAGCAGCAGCAACAGCAGCCACCCGCCCTCCTGCTCCTCCAGCAGCACCAGCAGGAGTGCGGAAACGCCCTGCTCCTCCCCCCTCTGCAACTCCTGCCGCCGACACTGAGGCCTGTTCTGGCAGCCAGTCCTCAGTGGCCTCCTCTGCTCCGTCTGCTGATTCCCGTGCCAGCAAAAAGGCACGCCAGAGCCTTTTGAGCGAGTCCTTCCAGGGGGTGGTTAGGGCTCTGCCTCCCAGCAGCCGTCGCGTGCGGCAGCTGAACGGCTTGCTGGCACGGGCCATGTGCTCCCAACTCCTGCCGTACACGCTCGTGCAGGAGGGGAGCGACATGCGGGCGCTGCTTGCTTGTGCAGCCCCAGACTGGCAGCTCCCCAGCAGACACTTCTTCGCCCGCAAGGCCATTCCTGCACTGCACCGCTTTGTGATGGCCAATGTGGAGCGAGGGCTGGAGCACGCGGTTGGTGAAAGGGTCCACGTCACCATGGACTCCTGGAGCAGCCGCTTCGGGACAGGCCGCTACCTGTCCTTCACTGTCCACTGGGTCAGCTTGGTGGAAGGGGGTGAGGATGGGAGAGCAGCAGCGGGCACAGCAGCAGCAGCAACACAGTGGGTGGTGCCACCCCGCAGGGTCAGGGGAACTGCAGCGGGTTCCTCCGATCCTCTGCCATCCTCCGCCACACCTGGCCAAACCCCCCGCCTCAGCAGCAGTGTGAAGGCCCGCCACTGCCAAGCGCTGCTGCACTTGGTCAGCCTTGGCAAGACCAAGCTGACGGCAGCCCACGTGTTGGCCAAACTCCAGGAGCAGGAGCGGATTTGGCTGACCCCCAGAGGCCTCAGAGTCGGAGAGGTGGTGTCCGACAATGGGGCCAATCTGGTTGCTGCCATAGACAGGGGAAACCTGACCCACATCCCCTGTCTTGCCCACGTGCTGAACCTGGTGGTGCAGAAGTTCCTGCGCACCTACCAGGGGATGGACGAGCTGCTGGAAACGGCAAGGAACGTTGTGCGTCACTTCCGGCGCTCGGCTGCAGCCTGTGCGAGCCTGGAAGACGTGCAAAAGGAGCTGGATCTGCCACGCCATCGGCTGATCATTGACGTTCCGACTCGCTGGAACTCCACCCTGGCGATGTTGGAGCGTCTGGTTGAACAGAAGCACGCTGTCAACCACTACCTTGCCCTGGCCACTGTTTCCGCAGCTCAGAGAAGGGACAAGACCAGCAACATCCCGTCCATCGTCCCCGATGATGACTGGAGGCACATGCAGCAGGTGTGCTTAGTGCTGGCTCCCTTCCTGCAGGCCACAAACATGGTGAGCAGGGACCATGCTATGGTCTGCGAGTGGGTGCCCCTGGTTTCTCTGCTGAACAGGGCACTCGATGCTTTGCTGGCACAGGGAGCGGCAGCCTTGGACCAGCAGGAGCGGCAAGCAGCTGCACAGTCCACCTCTGAGGGGGAGGAGGAGGAGGACTTGGTGGAGGTCCCTGACCTGGCTGCTGATGAGGGGGATCAGCGCAGTGCAGCTGAGTTGGTGCGGGGGTGGAGAGAGGATGAGGCAGCAGAGGAGGAGGATGAGGAGGACAGCACTGACGTCGATGTGCCAGCAGACGTGGCCCGCCTCTTCCCAATGGCAGCGCACATGCTGACGTGCCTGCGCAGGGACCCCAGGGTGATCCAGATGAAGCAGAGGGAGGACATCTGGATCAGCATGATGTTGGACCCACGCCTCAAGGGGAAGTTGAGCCAGTTCCTGCCGCCTGCAGGAGGAGACCCAGCGCAACAAATAAGGAGCTTGCAGCAGGCCCTTGTTGAGCGCTTGGAGGAAGCCTTCCCCCAGCCTTCCACCCCCACTGTCCAGCAGCCAGCACAGAGGCAGCAGCAGGTGCCTGCATCCAGCAGCAGCAAGCGCCCCACAGACCTGCTGTCTCTCAGCCACGAGCTCTACAGGACTGTAGAGGCTCCGGCAGCAGTGACTAGAGAGGAGATGCATGCAGCAGCATCCTCCTCCGGTCACAGCCAGCGCCTGACCCGCATGGTGGCTGACTACATGGGGTCCTACAGCGGGCTTGACAGCGATGCCCCTGTTGATCCCATGGAGTATTGGGTCAAGCGCATGGAGATCTGGAGCGAGCTGGCGCAGTACGCCCTGGAAGTGCTGTCCTGCCCCCCTTCCAGCGTGCTGTCCGAGCGCTGCTTCAGTGCAGCTGGTGGCGTGGTCACCGAGAAACGCTCACGTCTGTCTCACAAGTCTGTGGACAGACTGACGTTTCTCAAGATGAACCAGGCGTGGGTGGAAGGCGAGTTCCTGGCCCCTGTTGTCGGCGAGAGGGGGACATGAACTGGCTGCCGGAACTTAGTACCATCGTTAATGTGCCTTACCACCCTTTACCACCTCCTGGCTCCTGCTCACTAAGCCAGCCTGGTTCACTTTGACTATTACGTCGCCTGCAGCCACACATTTCACACCTACAGTGGGCTGCTGCTGTGTACTGCCCTTCTGCTGTCTGTCTGTGTTTCCCACTGCCAGGGTACACAGAATTACCGTCTGCTGCCACTCTGCCACCAGCTATTACGTCACAACAATAGCTGCTCACACTGCTCCTCCATTCCTCCTGCTGCTGCTGTCTGTCTGTGTTTCCCACTGCCAGGGTACACAGAATTACCTTCTGCTGCCACTCTGCCACCAGCTATTACGTCAAAACAATAGCTATATTGGTTGTAAAACCAAAACCAAAAAAAACCAATAAAAAAAAAAAAAGGTTTAATTTTTCTGAGGTGCCCGGGTTGAAAACTGTGTTGTCCCAGTTGTGTATTGGACACAATGTGGGCTGCACGACCGCTGTCTGGGACCTCCTGTTGTGTTTATTTACAGCCCTGGTATCACCGCTAGGTACCAGGGCTATTATGTCACGCTGCCTACCTGCTGCCACACTCACACTGCTCCTCCATTCCTCCTGCTGCTGCTGTCTGTCTGTGTTTCCCACTGCCAGGGTACACAGAATTACCGTCTGCTGCCACTCTGCCACCAGCTATTACGTCACAACAATAGCTGCTCACACTGCTCCTCCATTCCTCCTGCTGCTGCTGTCTGTCTGTGTTTCCCACTGCCAGGGTACACAGAATTACCTTCTGCTGCCACTCTGCCACCAGCTATTACGTCAAAACAATAGCTATATTGGTTGTAAAACCAAAACCAAAAAAAACCAATAAAAAAAAAAAAAGGTTTAATTTTTCTGAGGTGCCCGGGTTGAAAACTGTGTTGTCCCAGTTGTGTATTGGACACAATGTGGGCTGCACGACCGCTGTCTGGGACCTCCTGTTGTGTTTATTTACAGCCCTGGTATCACCGCTAGGTACCAGGGCTATTATGTCACGCTGCCTACCTGCTGCCACACTCACACTGCTCCTCCATTCCTCCTGCTGCTGCTGTCTGTCTGTGTTTCCCACTGCCAGGGTACACAGAATTACCGTCTGCTGCCACTCTGCCACCAGCTATTACGTCACAACAATAGCTGCTCACACTGCTCCTCCATTCCTCCTGCTGCTGCTGTCTGTCTGTGTTTCCCACTGCCAGGGTACACAGAATTACCTTCTGCTGCCACTCTGCCACCAGCTATTACGTCAAAACAATAGCTATATTGGTTGTAAAACCAAAACCAAAAAAAACCAATAAAAAAAAAAAAAGGTTTAATTTTTCTGAGGTGCCCGGGTTGAAAACTGTGTTGTCCCAGTTGTGTATTGGACACAATGTGGGCTGCACGACCGCTGTCTGGGACCTCCTGTTGTGTTTATTTACAGCCCTGGTATCACCGCTAGGTACCAGGGCTATTATGTCACGGCGAGCTGCCTGCCTCATTGACTGCCTGCTGCCACACACTCATCCTCCTCCTCCTGCTGCTGAATTTACCTCCTGCTGTCTTTGTGTTTCCACTGCCAGGGAGCACATACAATGGCGCTTCCAACATGCGTGCGCCCACCAGCTATTTGTTACGCTCAAAAATAGCTGCATTTCTTTAAAAAAAAATTTGAAAAGAGAAATACGTGAAGAAGAAGAAGAAGACGATATTGAAAAAGAAGGAGAAGGAGAAGATGAAGAAGAAGATGAAGAAGAAGATGAAGAAGAAGAAGATGAAGATGAAGAAGATGAAGATGAAGAAGAAGAAGAAGATGAAGAAGAAGAAGATGAAGAAGAAGATGAAGAAGATGAAGATGAAGAAGAAGAAGAAGATGATGAAGAAGATGAAGAAGAAGAAGAAGAAGATGAAGAAGAAGAAGATGAAGAAGAAGAAGATGAAGAAGAAGATGAAGAAGATGAAGAAGAAGATGAAGAAGATGAAGATGAAGAAGAAGAAGAAGATGATGAAGAAGATGAAGAAGAAGAAGAAGAAGATGAAGAAGATGAAGAAGAAGAAGAAGAAGATGAAGAAGAAGAAGAAGAAGAAGATGAAGAAGAAGATGAAGATGAAGAAGATGAAGATGAAGAAGATGAAGATGAAGAAGATGAAGATGAAGAAGAAGAAGAAGATGAAGAAGAAGAAGAAGATGAAGAAGAAGAAGAAGAAGATGAAGAAGAAGATGAAGAAGATGAAGATGAAGAAGAAGAAGAAGATGATGAAGAAGAAGAAGAAGAAGAAGAAGATCTAGAAGAAGATTAAGAAAGATAAAGAAGAAGAAGAACAAGTATATACAGTAACACTACACTACTGAACCAAATTAAGGACACAACTTCTCTTTCCACATTTTTTTTTAAAGGAACATCCCCACATAATCACTTGCTGTTGTTACTTGGAAAAAAAGATGTTTCTTGCATCATTCACCCTCAAAACAAGTGTTGGAAGCTATTTTGGGCCAATTCGAATAGTCAGCTCGAATAGTGAGCTCGAATACCGACTCGAATAGTGAGCTCGAAGTCCGAGGTCGAATCGAATAGTAAAAAATATTCGACTCGAATATTCGACTGACCTCGAATAATTTACTATTCGAATTCGACCAAATTCGAATTTTTAAAAGGGGTATTTGAGCACCACTGGTAGTGCTGCCTATAGCATTTTTTTGTTTTTTTTGTTACACTTTACTTCTGTATCTATTGGATTCAATACAATTGTATGTATATTGAATCCAATACCCACAGTTTGAATTTCCCACCAAATCTGATATCGTTGCGTGTGCCAACACCAGGGGGCGCATGCAGTGTATTCACAAGAAGTCGCCAAGGGATATGGGGACCATGAGGGATGCAGAAGGTCCAAGACGGAAGAAGGCGATCGCCACGGGAAAGAAGATGCAGGGCCATTGATCGAGGACCGCAGGAGGACGATGCAGAGGGATCCCGGCACGCCAGCGACACTCAGTGGAAAGTGTTTGATATTTCAGCCCGAGTCTGATTCGGGTTTACCATTCCAAGCAAAATGTTTCAGCACGAGTCAGACTCGGGCTTAGCGCTAGGAGGGTAAAGTAAGGAATCACATGCACAGTAGTTCCTTCGGATGATGAAGTTTCTTCGGCAAGATGTCAAATTTGATCAAAATCATTTATAGAAGATAAACATCTCGTCTGAAAGAAAGTAGCGCTAAATGAAGCATTTTCTTATCTGGCCGGTGTGATCTGACTAGCATGATCGCATCAGGCATCAATAGTTACAACACGTCCCACATACTTCTGCAGCTCACCTGCTCCGTGTCGGCCAAATATAAATAACTTACAGGAAACAAAAACTGCTCAATACCCCCTCAGGGCCGGTTCAGACTCCGCCCTGCACAGAGCCATGCACACCGGGCCGCACAGCCTGGGGTTCCACATTCACACCCACGGGGAGGCATCTTAAAAAAGTG